>NW_026739455.1:0-39456 GCF_022355385.1 Mustela nigripes
TAATAACTATTCTTCTGAAGCCGTTTAAAAAGAGAGAGAGAGAGAGAGATGGAAATAAAACTTCCAAACTCTTTTTATGAGGCCAGCATTACCTTGATCCCAAATCCAGACAAAGACCCCACCATAAAGGAGAATTACAGACAAATATCACTGATAAAGATGGATGCAAAAATTCTCACCAAGATACTAGCCAGTAGGATCCAGCAGTACTTTACAAGGATTATTCACCATGACAAAGTGGGATTTATTCCTGGACTGCAAGGTTGATTCAACATCTGCATATCAATCAATGTGACACACTATATTAATAAAAGAAAGGACAAGAAACATTTGATCCTCTCTATAGATGCAGAGAAAGCATTCAACAAAGTACAGCATTCTTTCTAGATTAAAACTCTTCACAGTATAGGGATAGAGGGTACATACCTGAATACCATAAAGCCATATATGAAAAGCCCACAGCAAATATCATTCTCAATGAAGAAAAACTGAGAGATTTTTCCTTAAGGTTAGAAACACAGCAGGCATGTCCACTCTTGTTCAACATAGCCTAGCCTCAGCAATCAGACAACAAAAAAAACAAAAGGCATCTGAATCAGCAAAGAAGAAGTCAAACTCTCACTCATCACAGATGACCTGATACTCTATGTGGAAAACCCAAAAGACTTCACTTCAAAATTGCTAGGACTCATATGAGAATACAGAAAAATAGCAGCATATAAAATCAATGCACACAAATCAGTTGTATTTATATACACTAACAATGAGCCAGAAGAAGGAGAAATGTGGGAGTTGATCCCATCTACAATTGTACCCAAAACCATAAGATACCTAGCAATAAACCTAATTAAAAGTGCAAAGGATCTATAGAACACTCATGAAATAAATTGAGGAAGACACAAGGAAATGGAAGAATGTTTCATGCTGATGGATTGGAAGAACAGGTAGTGTTAAAATGTCTGTGCTTCCTAGAGCAATCTATATATTCGGTGCAATCCCTACCAAAATACCATCAACTTTTTTCACAGAGCTGGAACAAATAATCCTAAAATTTGTATGGAACCCAAATAGTCCAAAGAAATAGACCCAAATAGCCAAAGGAATGTTGAAAAAGAAAACCAAAGCTGGTAGCATCATAATTCCAGACTTCAAGCTCTATTACAAAGCTGTCATCATCAAGACAGCATGGTACTGGCACAGAAACAGACACATAGATCAAGGGACTCAGAATAGAGAGCCCAGAAATAGACCCTCAAGTCTATGGCCAACTAATCTTCAACAAAACAGGAAAGAATATCTAATGGAGAAAAGACAGTGTCTTCAACAAATGGTGTTGGGGAAATTGGATAGCCATATGTAGAAGAATGAAACTGAACCATTTCCTTACACCATACACAAAAATAGACTCAAAATGGATGAAAGACCTAAATGTGAGACAGGAATCCATCAAAATCCTCGAGGAGAACACAGGCAGCAACTTCTTACTAGAAACATTTCTAAAGGCAAGGGAAACAAAGACAAAAATGAACTTTGGAGACTTCATGAAGATAAAAATCTTTTGCACAGCAAAGGAAATAGTTGACAAAACCAGAACACAACTGACAGAATGGGAGAAGATAGTTGTAAATGTCTTAATCAGAAAAAGGTTTAGTATCCAAAAATCTCTAAAGAACTTATCAAACTCTACACCCAAATAACAAATAATCCAATCAAGAAATGAGCAGAAGACATGAACAGATGTTTCTGAAGAAGATATCCAAATAGCCAACAGACACATGAGAAAATGCTGCACATCACTTGGCATCAGGGAAATACAAAACAAAACTTCAGTGAGAGGGGTGCCTGGGTGGATCAGTGGGTTAAGCCTCTGCCTTCGGCTCAGGTCATGATCCCAGGGTCCTGGGATCGAGCCCCACATCGGGCTCTCTGCTTAGCGGGGAGCCTGCTTCCTCTTCTCTCTCTCTGCCTGCTTCCCTGCCTACTTGTGATCTCTCTGTCAAATAAATAAATAAATCTTTATAAAACAAAGACAAAAAACAAAAAACTTCAGTGAGGTACTACCTTCCACTCACTAGTCAGAATGGCTAAAATTAACAGGTCAGGAAATGATACATGTTGGCAAGGATGCAGAGAAAGGGGAAGCCTCCCACACTGATGATGGGAATGCAAGCTAGTGTAGCTACTCTGGAAAACTATATCTAGGTTCCTCAAAAAGTTGAAAATAGAGCTACCCTATGACCTGCTAATTGCACTAATAGGTATTTACCCTAAAGATGCAAATGTAGGGACCCAAAGGGGCAACTGCGCTCCAGTGTTTATAGCAGCAACGTCCACAATAGCCAAACTATGGAAAGATGTCCATTAGGTGAATGGATAAATAAGATGTGATTTTATTTATAAACAAAATATGTTTATATCCAGATGTCCATTAGGTGAATGGATAAATAAGATGTGATTTTATATATATATATATAATATATATATATATATATATATGTATGTATATAGTCAAATATATATATATTGCCACTTGTAATGACACGGATGGAACTAGAGGGTATGATACTATGCAAAATAAGTCAATCAGGGAAAGCAGTTATCATATGATCTCACTTATAATGGAATTTAAGAAACAACAGGATCATAGGGAAAGAGAGGAAAAAACAAGATGAAATCAGAGAGGGGGGCAAACAATAGGAGACTCTTAATTGCGGGAAGGAAATTGAGGGTCCCTGGAGGGGAGGGAGGTGGGAGGATGGGGTAACTGGGTGATAGACGTTAAGGAGGGCCCGTGATGTAATGAGCACTGGGTATTATGAAAGACTGATGAATTACTAACATCTACCTCTGAAACTAATCATACATTATATGTTAATTAATTGAATTTAAATAAAAAATTCCTCTAGAAATCTACAAGTTTACTAAAAATATATATTAGGTAGAACGAAATCTCACAAAGGTGTTTACAAACAGCATAAATACCGATTATCAGCCAATAGTGATTTACTACATGAATAAATATAAAATTGAAGAAGTAAAAGTCTTATTCTCATTAGTTATTAACATCCAGAAATATTCTTAACTGAAAAAGTCCCTCAACCCAAATATATATGAACTACATGGAGATAATGATAATACTTTAAAGAGATAACATGAGCATTTGAATACATTCATGGCTATTTAATGCTTCTGGTTGGGAGGATTACATTTTAGAAGTATTTTCTCCTAAATTAAAATATATGATGCATTCAAACAGATGTACACAGATACACATTACAATGAGAAAACTAAATTCATAAAAATAGTGAATACATATTTGAAGAAATACTTAAAAAGTTAGTTTAAATTTGTGATAGGCAGAATTCTAAAAGATCCCTCATGATTTCTGTCCCTGGTGCTACACCTGTATCTGCATTGTGTGTAAATAGACCCTGTGACTTATCGCTAACCAAGAGAATATGGCAAAGGTGATGGGCTGTGACTTTCATGACTTTGTTATGTTTTATAAGACTTTGTCTTGGGAAATTGGAAAGACTCTCCACTTTCAAGCAGCAACCTGCCATATTGTGACTGCTTATGAAGAGGGCCACATGGCTGGCAATTGTAGGTGTCCATTAGTACCTGAGGATAGCCTCCATCTGATGGTCAGTAAAAAATTGGAGCCCTCAATCTCACAAATTCAAGAAAAAAAAATTCTGGAAACCACTTGAATGAGTGGAATTGTTCTTTAGTTGGATTTCCACATGAAAATGCAGTCCAGCTGCCACTTTCATTGTAAACTTGTGAGACCCTGAGCTGGGGAGCCAGTTAGGCCAGGCACAGAATTTTGATCCATAGCAATGGTGACATAATAAAGGTGTGGGTTTTTTTTTTTTTTAAGCTTCTGAGTCTGTGCTAATTCCTTATACAGCGATATAAAATTAATACAAAATATAGAGGAAAATATTAAAACCCATATGACAACATCTCTTACTAAAAACAGAGTATTGTGCGTGAACAGACAGATCAATGGAAAAGAGATGATTTTGACTTTGGTCTTATTAAATGTCAGAACGTAATATATTATAAAGGAAAATGGCACATTACATTTAAATACCTACTCATACTTGCATTTACTGATACTTACCCCTTGTCTCCATTTGATAATCACTGCCATATCACTGAAGTAAATAGTAGATAGATTAGGTCTATTGTATTGAAAGATCAAATCACAATAAAACTAAAAGTATTTTCCAAATCTTAGTTTATTTTAAGCCTGATGTAATAAAATACATCACAGAAAAAAGGTCTGTATGGATATTTTAAAACTGATCATAATAATTTAAAATAACTTTTTAATTAAAAAGTTTCCATCAACTTTTAAAAAGTATAGTATATCTATTATAGGGGGAGCTGATATAATCTGAAATACAAAATGAGTCATCAGTAATATAATTCACAAAAGATAAGCACACTTTATAAACCTTATATCAAAAAAGTTTTACCCTTTCAAAAGGAAGAAGCAGGTCAGCAATAAATATTCCTTCCTTTGTTTAAAGACTGAATAGTGTGAGCAATGAGTAAAGATGTTACTGACTCTGAGAAAATTTTACTTTCTGCCCCTTTTGGTTTGGCTCAACACAAGAGTTATTTGCAGAGACCAGATCTGAATAGTTGTAAAACCCAAATTCCACTTTTAATGCAAAACTCCTTCCTAAAAGCCAAGTTCACAATTGTCAAATTGGGGATAAAACTGTCTATGGCTGCTTGTAATGAGTCAGTGGTGTACTCACTTCTCTTGTACTAGTGGAAAAATGTTCATTTGCTCTATGATCTCCACAAACGGCTAATTTATTTTTTTCCTTCTGAACTTTTCCTTTCTAATCATGAAAATGCAATCCTCTTAATCTCTCTCCATGCTCCCAGAATGGCCTTTTAAATTACTTATAGTCATGTTGAATTTACTATATTTTTTCCTATGGAGCTTCTGTCACAATTTGAAATAACTATTTAGTGAGAATTCACGAGGCCTGAATGTGTTATGTGTGCCTCATTCTGAGATTTGTTTAGGAATGTGGGCTAAGCTGACGACATTTCTAATGGCTTAATTCATCATTGTTTTGTGTGTTCCATGCAAGTGTATTTCAGAGAATATGAAAATTGTATAGGAAATACATTTTTAAAGGAAAATGTACAAACACGTTTTCCCCAAATATTTATTTTAAAAAAACAAGCAGCGGCTCTGATAAGACCACACAACTTTCTTAATGGCTTTTCTGCAGACAACCCCATGATTATTCTATCCTGTGGTATGTCTTGTCAGCACAACTATGTTTGATAGAGAAAACGAAATAGTCAAGTTCTATTCAGGATCTATTTTTAGTTGAGCACAGATAGTCAGTTGTCCTTTTGTTGTTGAGAGTAGGCCATTAGTGACATCAAGGCTATGACACCAGCCAAATGAAAAGTGAACTGGGATTGTGGCTAGCCAGCAAGTCAACTCCCAAGTAAGTGGTAATATTCATTAAAAAATTATGAGCAAACAACAGAAGTCTGAAAGGACAACTAGAAGTGCTCATAATTTCTATGTAGGTTTATATTTTCTTATTCTTATTATATAAACCTATGTAGGTTTATATTTTCTTATTACTTATGGCAGCTTCTTTCAATACGGCAATTGTAGACTGGAGATAAATGGACAAATCAGTGCCTGTCTGTGTATTTGTGTTGTGTGTTTGTATGTAAGTGACCCAAGTCATTTTCCTAGAAGGTGACTAAATTGTTAAGGAAAATATGACATTTTTAAACAGCTAATACTTTGATTGTTTACTATAAACCATGTGTCATGTTAAGGTGCTTTATACATTATATCTCATTTTCCCTTAAATTTAGTAGAATTTAATGTAAACCTTGAGGCTTACATTAAAAGCATTGCATAACTCTGCAATTCAAAATGGAGAAGAGAGGTCCTCATATACATGGAGAAAAAAAAGGATGTTAGCTGATTGCAGTCTTAGTATAAGCCATCTACTGATGTGGTTGCCAAGAAAATTAGCATATAGCTGTATTAATAGTATAACAACTGAAACACAAGAAAATATAGTGCAGATCAGAATTTGAAGCATGTGTCTCAGTTTTGGTTATGTGTTCTGAAAAAAGACTGGCAAATTGTAGCCCAGCAAAATGAAGATAACCATAATAGTGAGTGGCTTAGAAGCCATACCATAGATGGACAGTTCATGGAACTTTGGAACTTAGCTAGAGACAAGAATACATAGGAGTGGTACAATAGTTGATAGCTGCCTTAAGTTCACCAGGACTTCCTTAACACAGGGATTGTGTTCTTGATAAGAAAAGTATTGACTGAGTCAATCTTATAAAGATTGTGATATGATGGTCCTTCTGGATATATAGTTTTCTCAGCACCACTTACCATACACCAAATGGATATCCAGTTTTCTCAGTGCCACTTACTGAAAAGACCATGAATTATCCATTGCTCTGCAGTGCTGTCTTTGCTCTGGATGAAGTGTTCTGTATTCAAGTCATTGGTTCTGGCCTCTATCTTCTATTTCTATTTTCTATTGGTGTAGCTTTATGCTTAGATTGTATCTCCTTCATTACTTAAATTTACAATTAAACTTGGTATCTGATAAAGTTCTTAAATCTTTTTCTTTGACTTTGAGAGTCATAGCTATTCTTATTCTTTGAATCTCCATGTAAAGTTTAGAATCAGATCATCATTTTTTTTTTAAAGATTTTATTTATGTATTTGACAGAGAAAGAGAAACCACAAGGAGGGGGAGCAAGAGAGGGAGAAGCAGACTTCCCACTGAGCAGGGAGCCTGATATGATATAGGCTTGATCCCAGGACCCTGGAATCATCACCTGAGCTAAAGGTAGACACTTAACCGACTGAGCCTCGTAGGCACTCCCAGATAATCAATTTCAGAAAAGAAGATTTGGAATTTTGAGTAAGATTCCATTACTAATATATTAATTTAGGGAAAACTGACATCTTTTTAATACTAAAATTCTCCAATTCACTTACTTTAATCTTTCAAAATTTCCCTCAATAATGTTTATAGTTCTCTTAAAATAGGACTTGATATCTTATGTTGGAGTTATTTGTAGGAGTTTCATATTTTGAATTATTAGTATTTTAAATGGTATCTTTTAAAAAATTCACATTTGGTTTGCTTAATGCTACTACCTGGAAATGTAATTGATTTTGGTATATTTACCAAATAGCAATGTATATAGCACTTTGTTAAACTCATTTATTAACTCAAACAATTCATCTGGAACTCTCTATGTTTTCCTATACACAATCTTATCATCTGTGAATGTTGAGAATTTTTTTTCCTCCTTTCGTTCTTTATACCCTTTTCCTCATAATAGTATTGCTACACTGGCTTATATATTCAGTAAATGTTGCTCTTGGAAACAGGGTTGAGGATTCCCCATGCAACCTTTATTACAGGTATTCCTCAACTGATCTTTACTAAAATTATTAACATTTCTAATTTTAGTGTTTTTTTATAGATTTTATTTATTTAAAAGAGAGAAAGAGCAGTGGGAAGGGGCAGAGGAAGAGAGAGAGACAGACTTCTGGCTCAGGGAGCCCTTCTTAGGGCTCCATCCCAAGACCCTGAGATCATGACCTAAGCCGAAGGCAGACACTTAACGTTTAATCAACTGAACCACCCAGGCACCCCTAGCATATCTGATTTTAAATGAACTTTCTTACTTGCTTTCTGTTTTAAATTTTCTTTCTTTCTTTCTTTCTTTCTTTCTTTCTTTTTTTTTTTTTTGAAAGATTTTATTTATTAGAGAGAGAGAAAGAGAAAGAGAGCGCATGTGTCGGAGAGAGCGAATGGGAAGAGGGGCAGAGGGCTGGCAGACTCCCTGCTGGGCTCCATGCCAGGACCCTGAAATCATGATCTGAGTCTAAGTCAGACTCTTAACTGACCGAACCACTCAAGGACCCTGTTTTGAATTTTCTGTATTCTTTTTTTCTCCTATCTTGTCTGGTATTGCATATGTCTTATTATGCAATTTTCCAACACAGTATCTTAAAATTATATTATCCTTTTTGTTTCTCTAGAAATTACCACATGTATTCATCGAAGTGTGATGTTAATTGACACTTTTTCTCTCTTCCTAAGTAAGGAAAGGGCCTTAGGACCTTGTAAATCCACTGTCCTCCATCCTGAATTATATTATTTTTTCATGTCTCTTCACTTTTCTATATTTTAAACTTCAAAAGATATTATTTTACAAAATCAATAATATATTTGTTGCCCTTTATTTCTATTCATGTATTCAATTTTGTTTGTCTAAAGAGCATTATTTAGTGTTTTTTTGTTTGTTTGTTTTTTTCCTTGTGTGAAAATGTTATTACTCATCTCTTTCTTTCACTTTCAAAGGGCATTTTCTCTGGGAATAAGTTTCTAGATTTTTAATATGGTATGATATAGGAGTTTTCTTATTGCTTATCCTGTTTTGAGGTTTTAAAACTGTGGCTTGTTGTCTTCTATTGCTTCAGGAAAATAGATATTTTCTTTTTTGAATTTGCTTCTGTTTTATTCACTCATTGTTCTTATTCTGCAACAATTACATGTATGTTAGGCCTTCTCAACTTGTCCTCTATATGTTTACCCTCTACATTTTCCATGCTTTTGCTCTGTGTGCTTCAGTATGACTATTTTCTTTTGATCAGTTTTGGTTCATAAATTCTGTATCTATGTTTATCCTTCTGTTACTCTGATCAATTCAGTTCTTAATTTGATTTCTGGGTTTTTCATTTTTGTAATTTCAGATATTCCATATGCTTTTTATAGATTTGCCAGTTCTCTGCAGAAGTTCTAATTTTGTCTTTTATCTCTTTGAAGCATAATAAGTAAATTTTACAGCCTATGCCCGATAACTCTAATATCTGAAGTTGTTGTGGGTTTATTTCTATTGTTTGTTTTTCTCCTATTTTGTTTTGTTTGTCTTTTTCTTCCTGCGCCTAATTAATTTTTTTATGTGCTAGCTACTGTATTTGAAAAATTAAAGAAACACTATAAATCCTAGTGATATTATCTTTCTCCAGAAAGATTTACCTTGCTCCCGATGGACTTTGAGGACACAAGCAATATGGACTTTCTAATTTATTTTAAGGAATTGAAATGATTTAATATTGAGCTGTGGTCCTCTCTGGTCCTGTTTCTAATTCATCCTTACTCTGAAGATAGAGTATTTTTGGGCTACTAACCATTTTGTTGGGGGTATTTATTAGGCACAGCCTTAGCAGTCCTGGATTCCAATTTCTGCTTCCCATTTTCATCTTTAATCTTTAGAAATGGGCAGATTTCTAAAGGCAAGCCAACTTCAGATACTGGGTTCACTTTTCCTCATGGCATTATTAGCCTTCTGATGCCTTCATATAAATATTTTTATATTTTATCCAGGCGCTAAAGTCTTCCAAATTTGCCACCAACTTGAGTAAACTGGGGCTTGCCCAAAAACACGTATCTATAAATGTGGGTGTTGGAATTTAAACCCAGTTCTCTGTAGCTCTTAAAGCACATTATTCTTAATCAATATGTTGCTCTTTGTTATTATTAATGCTGATGTTTAAATTTCAAAGAACAATGCACAATGATTCCTAGAAGTCACCAAAGAAGTACACATTATTGGATTCTATGAACTTCAGTAGAGACCTACCACAACCTTTGGGAATTCACCATAGTCAGGGTTAGATTATATCTTTTTAGGTTTAATGCCTCAGTGTCATCAGCACGATGGTGATTTAAATCCTCAGAAACAGAGTCACAATACCAACATCAGAGAAGGCAATGAATAAATCAAAACAATTTATTCAGTTATAGTTAAAAAATAAACTATCATGAAGACTATGTCAGCCAATTAGTAGTCTCGATTTGTTAGTGACTAGGAAAAAAGACAAATTATAATGAGAAGGTTACATGTAATCATAACAAGAATTATTTGGATATTACATAGGCTACCCCATTCTCAGGGCTAAGAGTCCTTAAATCCAATCAGCCAGAACACACTCTTCCCTGGATGAATGAGTGCTGCTGCCCTACAAGTTTTGAGGTTTCCATTTTCTATGCACAAGGATGGTTAACCCCATCTCATTCCAGCCCTGTCTTCCTAAAGAAACATCCAAAACACTTTGGAGCTTTAGATATTTCAAAACATTTCAGGTGAATAATTACAGATACTCTTGTTTTATTTTTACAGTGGTCAATTGCACTGATTATGTGAATTTTTATTATAAATATAATTCAGTGTGTAACTATGTATCATAACTCTAGTGATATGTTATTCACATTATTATTGCCTAATGATAAACTATATTCTGTGTATTTAGAATTTCATAAATTCTAGAAACTACCTCTGTTAGATTATAATTTTTTGAAAACTAATAATCATTTCAAAAATGTGATAAAAACATTTTATGTTTGTGTATGTTCACATTATCATTAAATATATTTTATTTTTACTTATAATATGGTATTTATGGTACAGTCAAAAATACAACTTCTTGTTCATGTCATCAAGCTAGAGAATTTGCCTCTGGGTTTTATTTGTGAAGAGAAGATTTTGGATTAGATGATGTTGAAGGTTTCTTACTGATTTAAGATTTCATGAATTCATGCAGATTTGGAAAAAAAATACCATTCTACTGGCTAAGTTTTTAACTTAGGTAATTCACTTGTGTGCTGCCCTCATTGTCAGGGTACCTATAGAAGCATCATTTCATCTACAAGTTGATGTACTTGAGCATTGAACTCATTTGTTTAGAGATGGAATATTAATTGTGTATATTCAGTGCTCATATATGAACAAACACTTGAGACATTGATAATTTGACGGTACTAATCTGGATGAATAAGCTTTGGAGAAAATGAGTAAAGAGAACAAGAAGGAAACATAAGCTCTTCTCAGTATATATGTATGGCATGCCTTAAAAATAAAGTCTACTCTAATAATTGTGCAGTTATTATGGCATTACTGATTCTCATGGTGGTCTTTTGACTTTGCTCTTGAGATCTTAAACACCCTGATGACTCCAGAGGCATCACATTTTTTTTTTTTTATTTTTGGAGATGTTATTTATAGAAGTTTTATTACATGAATTATATCTGGATACATTTTAATATGTGAAAAAATTTTTTTCTCTTTCCCTATTTTTAATTTTTTTTTGGTTTTTATTTTTTAAATTTAAATTCAAATTAGTGAATTAGATTTAGTTTTTGAATAGAATTTAGTGATTCATCACTAATATATAACACCCAGTGCTCATCTCAGTAAGTGCCCTCCTTAAGGCCCATCACCTATTTAGCACATGCCCTCACCCTCCTCTCCTCCAGAAACCCCCAGATTGTTCTCTATAGTTAAGAGTCCTTGTGGTTTCCCTCCCTCTCTGTTTTTATTTTATTTTGTTTTTCCTTTCCTTCCTCTTTGTTCATTTGTTTTGTTTCTTTAAATTCCACAAATGAATGAAATAAAAAGAGCAATAAGGGAGCTTTTAAAGTAAAAGCAAGTTGCATTTGGTTGTAAGTAGTTACATCTCCCTTTCCTCTTTCTCCAGGTTAAATGTAGGCATTTCCTTTAGACATTTCAGAGCATTCTTTTCACTTTTCAGTCTTCACAAATTAAAATTATTGAGCAAAGGCCATTTGTTTCACTCAGTATTTAATTCATAACATTGTATTTTTTTAATTTGCCTCTTTAAAATGTGATTGATTTCCACTAACATATTATTTCTCTGTGTAATTTCTCCATGCCTTATAATATACTTAGTGTTGTCACCCGAAGAGACCTAAGAATGTTCTTTCATTTTTGTGTTCCTCTCTAGTAAGGAATTTAAATAATAACTCACAAAAAGGGGAGGATATTTTGACCCAAGAATAGTTATCAACTGAGCCTTTTTTTGAAATAATTATTCAAAAACCTACTGAGTAACTGTTATATTCTTAAAAAGATGTACAAATAATCTCCTCTATAGCTTTAGCAAATTAGACTTTGAAAATATGTTAAGCATTCTGAGATGTGGATAAGTAATCATCTGTTCTTCCAATATTTAATTGCTTTTTTAATTGCATCTGTGATTTTGACCTCCAACATAAAGCAAGCATGATTTATTGGGTTACTCAATAAAGTAGCAGAAGCACTTGTAGATGTTATCTTACTCATCACATTCTGACAAAGTTTTTAGTTAATTTACAGATGACTTGCCCATGGATGGGGGCTTAAAATGTGTTTTCAATAACTGGGTATAATAATGTTTTAAGTAACATGTTTTTAAAATGGTAAGAAAAATCCTATTTTTTTTTTATTTTGAATGGATTAAGGGATCTGACAAGGAAAGATTAATTGCTTTTCGATTTTAACATAACTTATTCTTTATCATGAACACTGGAGGTGGGTTTTATGGTAGGAAACACTAAAAAAACTAGATTCCAGGTGATTAAATAATCTACCAGTATGCCAATGTCTATATGTGCTCAGTTTATATGTGTTTAGGCCAAGATTTGAGACTGAGCTTGTCTAGTTCATTTTGTGTTTTGATAAGCTAATGTCACATCCTTCCTAGAACCAAGGGTGTATCAGTCAATAAATTCATTTATAAAATTAACACGTCAAAGGAAAATATAATTCTTCAGAACCTGTGTGAGGTCTGATATTCAACATATGTAAAGCATTATTAAAATGTACTTAAAGAATCTGCAAACGAAGTTATTTTCTCTTTCTCAGACAAGACTTTCTCACACAGAAGGAAAAACAATAAGCACCTTTTGGGATTACCCATGAATATTAAGATTTCAAAAACTATCTTCAACAAAACTGCATATTACATGAGATATGAACTAACAAAAGATAAGCTTAAAATGAAAAAAAGGGACAGGTCTTTGTTGCTATAAACTACACCCGCTAATTTGGCCCTACAGTGAAGCCATTTTTAGAAAAAAATAAACAAATCTCTGCTTTTGTAATCTTACTTGTTTTTTGGTGTTATTTCATTATTTACCTGTTGTTGCCACTATGACTGCTTCTGTTGTTATGGCTTTGAAAAACTTTCTTGAATAGTTAAACCTATCATAGGGGAGAAAATTTTGTTGATGATATATCAAGCAGGAACAAATACAGTAAACTGTGAAAACTTGGAATGAAAAACTGCAGGGCTTCACTGAAGTTACCATTCTTACACCACCTTGTCTTTGTCTTATAAATCTTTAGTACTTTTGTAATTTAGCTTTTTAGATGTACGTAAATCTCATTTGAGCAGGTATTTGAGTTTGTACTCTATCTCAAATGTCCCAACTTCCTTTGTTCATTAACTCACCCATTCATAATAGTGGTGATGTGTACATAGCTGCCCAATTCCTAGGAGAACTCTGACTTGGTTCTGTTAGTTTCATTTTGGTAGGAGAGTGATGTTTTATTTGACGTCTCAGTCTCCAAACAGATGAATAAACCCTTCCTCTCTATTCAGAGGGTGTCAGATAGCTGAATGCTCACAGGCAATTGACAAGTAGTATGTCCACGCTTTGGGACATTTGGGCACAGTGTCTCCTTTACCTGGCTAGTCCTTATGAGGAAAGTTCATTCTGCTGCTTCCACTCTGAGTATCCTTCTCTTCCCACTCCTTCCTCGTTGGCTTTGTTATCATTCTGGTGCCTTCCTTCTCTTTCTAAAGTTCTAGTCCTAACCAGCATATGTCAAAATATTCTTTCTTGGACAGTGTTAGAGCTTTTTAAAGACTTATTTCTATATGGAATGGAGGAGAGAAAAATACCTTTGAGATTGTCGGAGAAAGATATGAGAGGGAAGGACATAAACCTAAAATATACTGATTAATAATTGCAGATAAACCTCTATCACATATTTGTTTATCAAATATTTATCAAGTGCTTGTTACTTGTCAGATCATTTTAAGTGATGAGAGTAGCACACTTAAAAAAATAGAAAAGGTCTCTGCTTCCTTGGAGATACTGTGTATGGGCTTTGAAGGAAATAGTGAGAGATAGAGCTGTTAATGCCCCCACTCCCTTTTTTTGAATTGTAATGGGAGGCCATTGGATGGGTTTGTTTTGTTTTTGTTTTTTCAAAGATTTTATTTAGTTATTTGACACAGAGAGAGAGATCACAAGTAGGCAGAGAGGCAGGTAGAGAGAGAGGGGGAAGCAGGCTCTCTGATAAGTAGAGAGCCAATGTAGGCCTGGATCCCAGGACTCTGAGATCATGACCTGAGCCGAAGGCAGAGGCTTAACACACTGAGCACCCAGGAGCCCCACTGGATGGTTTTAAGTAGTGGAATTATATAATTTGTAGCCTGTTTTTGGAAGATTAGTTTATCCTATGAGGAGCAGATAACTGCGTTAAATTAGGAGAGGGAGTAAGTGAAATAGAATCGAAGATGATTACTTGAACTTTTTATTAATTAATTCAAGCAGTAAATATTTATTAAGCATATATTATGGATGAGGCACAATAATAGGCAGCAGGGTAAATAAATATTTTTGTAGTGATGCCATTTATCCACAGCCTTGATGTTTCCACCAAATTGATAATAAAGAGCACAACAATACCTTTTTAAAAATTATAATTCCAAGGCACCATAAAATAATAGATTTAAAAATATGAAATGGGAGATGAGAAATTTTACTGTTGTTGTTTTACTGTTTATTTACTGTTTATTTATAGTCATTGGTGAATTACTCTTTGGAAGAGAAATTTAAAAAAATAAACAAAAAACACAATGGGAAAAATAGGGCAAAGGAAGCTTCTATGTGATGCAAGGAACTTTTTTTCGTGTCTGTGTCTTGTGTGTGTAGTCTAGGGCTATTAGGAATATTATAGCTAGGAAGATTCTTGAGTTGTATCTTAGGGCATGTAGTTCTTTTGGATATATGTCTAAGAGCCAAATTCTTAGATCATAATGTAGATAAGATTTTCAAAATTAATTTATTTTTTAATTATGTTATGTTAGTCACCATATAGTAAGTACATCATTAGTATAGGTGAGATTTTAACTTTGGTAACTACTGCCAAATAATAACTATTTTGACTGTAACTGCTGTATATTTCCAGTATACCACATCTTCACTGAAACTTGATATTGATTACTTTTAAGTTTTAACCATCTTGGTGGGTATGGAGGTATCTCATTGTTTATTTAATATGGCTTTCCCTGATGATCAGTGAGTTTGAGCACCTTTTCATTTGTTAACTGACAAATCAATTATGATATCTGTTCAAATATTTTGTCCACCTAAAAAATTAAATTGTCCTTTTATTATCGAGGATATAACCCAATTGTTGGTTTTATGTGTTGCAAATATCTTCTCCCACTGTGTGACTCTATTTTTCAGTCTCTTATGTTATCACTTAATGAGCATAATTTTTAGTTTTAATATAATCTAATCTGTCGATCTTTACTGGTTAGAAATTTTTCTGACTTATTTAAGAAACCTTCCTCTACCAGAGGCTTAAGAAGACATTTGTTGTTATCTTTTAAGGTTTGTAGTTTGTCTTTCACATTTAGATCTATAATCCACCTAAAAATGTTTGGGATTTCATCCAATCTAGAAATTATTTGAAATTGCAGCTTCATTATAGTTAATCTTTCTATTAATGAACATGATTTGTTTCTTCATTAATTAGGCCTCTTCTAGTTTCTCTCAATAATGTTTTATTTTTTCTATATTGGATTTGTTAGGTTTATTTGATTTAGATACTGTTGTACATAGTATCTTTAAATATTTTTATTTGAGATATAGAAATACATTAATTATTGACCTGTATCTAACAATATTAACCACTTATTATTTCTATTAAATTTTCTCTGGATTATATAAGATTTTTTACATACATAATCATAGTTGCAAATGACAACATTTTTCTCTATTTCCTATTCAAATGACTTTTATTTCCTTGTCTTATTACACTGGACCTGTGGCCCACCATCACTAGGAGTGATGATAACTATCATACTTCATTGTGATATAAGACTGTCAGAGGGAAAGCTTTCAGCTCCATGTATGATAGAAGTTTATTTTTAAATAGATATGTTTCCCTTATCATAATAAAGATGTTCTCTTCAATTCCTGATTTTTAGATATTTTTTGTTAAGACTGTTGAATTTTATTGAAGTCTTTTTCTATGTCTATTAAAATAATCATATAGGTTTTTTTTTCTTTTTTATTCTATTAATGATGAATAACATTGTTAGGTTTTTTAAAGTTAAGCATCATTGATCTTGTTATAAATCCATATTGGCCTTAAGTATTGTCCTTTTAATTATTACTGGGGGAAATTTGCTAGCATTTAAAAAAAATTTTCTAACTAATTTTCATGAGTGAATTTGGTTTCTAGTTTTCTTTTCTTTGTAATGTCCTTGTTAAGGTTTGTTCTTAAGGTTATACTGGTCTCATAAAATGAACTATGCAATTTTCTGGAATCATCTGGGGAAGTTTGGTTTCTTTTCTTTCAGCACTAGGGATTGATTGTCAATATAATTAGTGATTAAGAGCATACATCTTGGCTCTTCCAATCACTGTATGTATTTGGGAAAAGTACATAATTTTCTGTATGCCTTAGTTTGTTTATCTGTATGTGGGAATAATAGTAGTATCTATTTCTTAGGGATTTTATGAGAATTAAACAATTTAACATTTATAAAACTCTAGGAACACTCTCTGACACATAGTAAGCATATATGAAGTTATTTAAATATTCATGTTTAAATACGAAGATATTTAAAATATCCTCCAATGAGGAAAAAGAGAGTTGCATTTATTTGTATTTCTTCAGTTATTAGTGAGGTAAAAATACATAATATACCCATATGCCATTTGTATTTCTTCCTTTTTAAAAAACTACATGTATGTGGTTGTTTTAGAATATGTTTCTGTTTGTCATTTTTGGCTTTAATAGCTCTCTGAGAGAGACTTCTTTAGCCCCTGAGTCTAGCTTCTATCTTTCAAATTTCCACTGACATGTTAAAGAAAAATATACATATCAGTGGTGTAAATCAGGATACATTACACATGCAGCAACTTCAAGACATTTCTGGAAGACAGTACAGATGGGATGAAAGAGAGGAAGGCAGAGGTTTACCACTTATGTAGGAAAAGCTGTAACATTCTCACCATGAAGTGAGTGGGAACTGCAGAGAAGGTTGAGTGACAGGGCAGGGAGTAGTTTTTATTAAACCTCTGAGAAATGCCCTGGTTTCTAGAGTCTACAGAGTGATGATTTCATAGTAGTAATTATAGCCTACATCTGGATGGTATGTTATTAGGGCCTGCTACGATTTGGCCCTAAGATATACTTACTCTCCACATAGAATTATTGGTGGTTTGTATTTTTTATAACTTAAATTATGAGGTACCTTAATTGTAATAAAATATTAGAGTGTTATGGAGATATTGATCACAATTGTGATTATAATTATAACTACTCATATAGTTAAATATACTAAAGCTCTAAGCATCTTATGTCAGGAAAATATAACAAAGATTTAGTCAAGAAATTGAGGGACAAACATTCATGGTGAAAACACAGGTTATATGAGTTGACTTCTTTGAGACTGTCTTGAATCATTTTATGTGATTTGAATGAAGAATTGAGCAGTCAGAAACCTCTAGGCTTTGTTGATTCCACAAGCAGTTAAATGATTGCACCTTGAAAACACAAAATAACCTGTTGAAAAAAAGGACCTTATTGCTTACTGCAAAAAGGGAGGTATTTATCTTGAGAGTGTTTGGCAGTGTCTCAGAAGGGAAGGGCAGAAGCAAGATATTTATTAGGCTTTGAGAACCATGGCTTAAAGAAGTTCTTTTCAGTGCTGGGACTTGATTGAAATTAGAAAAGTTCCAGGATGTATTTTGAATGATAGTGCAGGGAGACATATTGAGGCAAGACTTTCTAAGTCTCTGATGGTCTGTGAGACTAGTTGAGCTATCTATTGTGTTTAGTTGAGTACTCTCAGAAAGTCCCTAAAACAACAACCGATTAGCTCAGTTAAGTGTCTGCCTTTGACTCAGGTCCTGGGATCCAGTTCTGCATCAGGCTCCTTGCTCAGTGGGGACCTGCTTCTCCTGCCTCCTGCTACCCCTGCTTGTGTTCTCCCTCTCTCTTTCTGACAAATAAATAAAATCTTCATATATATATGAATATATATATGCAACTTATATATATATTATATATAATACATATATATATTATAATATATATAATCTTATATATATATATGCAACTTTAGTTTCTTAGGAAGAGGTTGCTGGAATAGAACTGCTAATGTGGACTGAAAGCTATATGAATGTAGCTGGTTTCATTTCTCAAAGAAGTGCATTTATAGATAAAATATACATTCTAAGCAATGTAACAAGGAGCAAATGCCATGGGCATAACTTAAAAGACCTAGAAGCCAATGTAGAGATGAGATTCTGGTTTTGGTATCTTCTCTGGCAAAATAAACATGACTATTTTGAGAGGAATCATCGCATTGGCTCCATGACTTCTCCATCAAAGATATATATATGCTTAGATTTCTCCGTTTATGAGAAGTCTACAATAGTTGGGACTAGGAACACAATAGGGAATAATACAGGCTTGATCTTGATGGCTTTGACACCTCTGTTTGTATCTAAGACATCCTTATACAGAAAAAAAAAATTGCAGATGTCAGATAGCCTAGTGTGAAATAGCTGTAAATTTTCAAAAGTTGTTCAGTCATGATTTGAGGTTTTTCCAGAATAAAGGTAAAGTGGTCTCTAATGATGTAGTCTACAGATCTGTATAGTATCTGCTCTTAGAAATTTATTGAGAATTACTTTAATATCAACTTTCTGTAGACATAATTTATTTACAATAAATTGCATGCATTTAAAGTGTATAATTTGATGAATTGTGGCATGTAACTGTGAAACCCTCAAAATAAGATAAAAAAGAATGCTGTCACTTCCAAAAGTCTCATTGTTCCCTTAAGAAATCCATCCCTCCTTCTTCTCTTGGCCACAGGAAGCCACCAATTGCTTTTTTACTTATTTATTTTGGTCACGATTAGTTTCCATTTTAAAGATTTTTATGTGAATAGAATGACAGTATGGATTGAGTAGCATCTTATTTCTTTTACTCAGCATACTGATTTTAGATCATCCATGTCTTATAATAATCTGTTCCTTTTTAAAACAGAGTCAGGATATATACATTTTGTTTATTCATTCATTGGGTTCATTCTAGTTTTGGACTATGAGTAAAGGTTCGAAGATAATTTGTGTACAAGTCTTCATAAATACTTATGATTAGAATGGCTAGATAATGAGAGGGGTGTTTTTAACATTTATGGAAATCACTAAATAGTTTTCTAATGTGACTGTACCATTTCATATTTCCATTATTAATATACAAGTGTTTCAGTTGCTTTTGTATCCTTGTCAACGGTTGGTATTGTCAGTCTTCTTAATTTTAGGTATTCTAATAGATATATAGTAGCATCTGACTAAGGAATTAATTTGCATTTCCTTGGAGACTCTTGATGTTGAGCATTTTTTCATGGGCATATTGACCATTTGTATGTCTTCTTTTGTACATCTGTCCAAATCTTTATCCCATTTTTTAATAGAGTTGTTTATCTTCTAATTGGGTTAGAAGGATACATTAAATGGATAGGAATCTTTTGCCTGAGAAGATATTGCAAATATTTCTTTCATTCTGTGGCTTGTAAATATTTACAAGCCACAGAATGAAAGAAATATTTGCAATATCTTCTCAGGCAAAAGATTCCTATCCATTTAATGTATCCTTCTAACCCAATTAGAAGATAAACAACTCTATTAAAAAATGGGATAAAGATTTGGACAGATGTACAAAAGAAGACATACAAATGGTCAATATGCCCATGAAAAAATGCTCAACATCAAGAGTCTCCAAGGAAATGCAAATTAATTCCTTAGTCAGATGCTACTATATATCTATTAGAATACCTAAAATTAAGAAGACTGACAATACCAACCGTTGACAAGGATACAAAAGCAACTGAAACACTTGTATATTAATAATGGAAATATGAAATGGTACAGTCACATTAGAAAACTATTTAGTGATTTCCATAAATGTTAAAAACACCCCTCTCATTATC
Organism: Mustela nigripes; assembly: GCF_022355385.1. NCBI lineage: Eukaryota > Metazoa > Chordata > Mammalia > Carnivora > Mustelidae > Mustela > Mustela nigripes. The sequence continues at coordinate 20,141 of NW_026739455.1, forward strand.
TAGCCATTCTAATCATAAGTATTTATGAAGACTTGTACACAAATTATCTTCGAACCTTTACTCATAGTCCAAAACTAGAATGAACCCAATGAATGAATAAACAAAATGTATATATCCTGACTCTGTTTTAAAAAGGAACAGATTATTATAAGACATGGATGATCTAAAATCAGTATGCTGAGTAAAAGAAATAAGATGCTACTCAATCCATACTGTCATTCTATTCACATAAAAATCTTTAAAATGGAAACTAATCGTGACCAAAATAAATAAGTAAAAAAGCAATTGGTGGCTTCCTGTGGCCAAGAGAAGAAGGAGGGATGGATTTCTTAAGGGAACAATGAGACTTTTGGAAGTGACAGCATTCTTTTTTATCTTATTTTGAGGGTTTCACAGTTACATGCCACAATTCATCAAATTATACACTTTAAATGCATGCAATTTATTGTAAATAAATTATGTCTACAGAAAGTTGATATTAAAGTAATTCTCAATAAATTTCTAAGAGCAGATACTATACAGATCTGTAGACTACATCATTAGAGACCACTTTACCTTTATTCTGGAAAAACCTCAAATCATGACTGAACAACTTTTGAAAATTTACAGCTATTTCACACTAGGCTATCTGACATCTGCAATTTTTTTTTTCTGTATAAGGATGTCTTAGATACAAACAGAGGTGTCAAAGCCATCAAGATCAAGCCTGTATTATTCCCTATTGTGTTCCTAGTCCCAACTATTGTAGACTTCTCATAAACGGAGAAATCTAAGCATATATATATCTTTGATGGAGAAGTCATGGAGCCAATGCGATGATTCCTCTCAAAATAGTCATGTTTATTTTGCCAGAGAAGATACCAAAACCAGAATCTCATCTCTACATTGGCTTCTAGGTCTTTTAAGTTATGCCCATGGCATTTGCTCCTTGTTACATTGCTTAGAATGTATATTTTATCTATAAATGCACTTCTTTGAGAAATGAAACCAGCTACATTCATATAGCTTTCAGTCCACATTAGCAGTTCTATTCCAGCAACCTCTTCCTAAGAAACTAAAGTTGCATATATATATATAAGATTATATATATTATAATATATATATGTATTATATATAATATATATATAAGTTGCATATATATATTCATATATATATGAAGATTTTATTTATTTGTCAGAAAGAGAGAGGGAGAACACAAGCAGGGGTAGCAGGAGGCAGGAGAAGCAGGTCCCCACTGAGCAAGGAGCCTGATGCAGAACTGGATCCCAGGACCTGAGTCAAAGGCAGACACTTAACTGAGCTAATCGGTTGTTGTTTTAGGGACTTTCTGAGAGTACTCAACTAAACACAATAGATAGCTCAACTAGTCTCACAGACCATCAGAGACTTAGAAAGTCTTGCCTCAATATGTCTCCCTGCACTATCATTCAAAATACATCCTGGAACTTTTCTAATTTCAATCAAGTCCCAGCACTGAAAAGAACTTCTTTAAGCCATGGTTCTCAAAGCCTAATAAATATCTTGCTTCTGCCCTTCCCTTCTGAGACACTGCCAAACACTCTCAAGATAAATACCTCCCTTTTTGCAGTAAGCAATAAGGTCCTTTTTTTCAACAGGTTATTTTGTGTTTTCAAGGTGCAATCATTTAACTGCTTGTGGAATCAACAAAGCCTAGAGGTTTCTGACTGCTCAATTCTTCATTCAAATCACATAAAATGATTCAAGACAGTCTCAAAGAAGTCAACTCATATAACCTGTGTTTTCACCATGAATGTTTGTCCCTCAATTTCTTGACTAAATCTTTGTTATATTTTCCTGACATAAGATGCTTAGAGCTTTAGTATATTTAACTATATGAGTAGTTATAATTATAATCACAATTGTGATCAATATCTCCATAACACTCTAATATTTTATTACAATTAAGGTACCTCATAATTTAAGTTATAAAAAATACAAACCACCAATAATTCTATGTGGAGAGTAAGTATATCTTAGGGCCAAATCGTAGCAGGCCCTAATAACATACCATCCAGATGTAGGCTATAATTACTACTATGAAATCATCACTCTGTAGACTCTAGAAACCAGGGCATTTCTCAGAGGTTTAATAAAAACTACTCCCTGCCCTGTCACTCAACCTTCTCTGCAGTTCCCACTCACTTCATGGTGAGAATGTTACAGCTTTTCCTACATAAGTGGTAAACCTCTGCCTTCCTCTCTTTCATCCCATCTGTACTGTCTTCCAGAAATGTCTTGAAGTTGCTGCATGTGTAATGTATCCTGATTTACACCACTGATATGTATATTTTTCTTTAACATGTCAGTGGAAATTTGAAAGATAGAAGCTAGACTCAGGGGCTAAAGAAGTCTCTCTCAGAGAGCTATTAAAGCCAAAAATGACAAACAGAAACATATTCTAAAACAACCACATACATGTAGTTTTTTAAAAAGGAAGAAATACAAATGGCATATGGGTATATTATGTATTTTTACCTCACTAATAACTGAAGAAATACAAATAAATGCAACTCTCTTTTTCCTCATTGGAGGATATTTTAAATATCTTCGTATTTAAACATGAATATTTAAATAACTTCATATATGCTTACTATGTGTCAGAGAGTGTTCCTAGAGTTTTATAAATGTTAAATTGTTTAATTCTCATAAAATCCCTAAGAAATAGATACTACTATTATTCCCACATACAGATAAACAAACTAAGGCATACAGAAAATTATGTACTTTTCCCAAATACATACAGTGATTGGAAGAGCCAAGATGTATGCTCTTAATCACTAATTATATTGACAATCAATCCCTAGTGCTGAAAGAAAAGAAACCAAACTTCCCCAGATGATTCCAGAAAATTGCATAGTTCATTTTATGAGACCAGTATAACCTTAAGAACAAACCTTAACAAGGACATTACAAAGAAAAGAAAACTAGAAACCAAATTCACTCATGAAAATTAGTTAGAAAATTTTTTTTAAATGCTAGCAAATTTCCCCCAGTAATAATTAAAAGGACAATACTTAAGGCCAATATGGATTTATAACAAGATCAATGATGCTTAACTTTAAAAAACCTAACAATGTTATTCATCATTAATAGAATAAAAAAGAAAAAAAAACCTATATGATTATTTTAATAGACATAGAAAAAGACTTCAATAAAATTCAACAGTCTTAACAAAAAATATCTAAAAATCAGGAATTGAAGAGAACATCTTTATTATGATAAGGGAAACATATCTATTTAAAAATAAACTTCTATCATACATGGAGCTGAAAGCTTTCCCTCTGACAGTCTTATATCACAATGAAGTATGATAGTTATCATCACTCCTAGTGATGGTGGGCCACAGGTCCAGTGTAATAAGACAAGGAAATAAAAGTCATTTGAATAGGAAATAGAGAAAAATGTTGTCATTTGCAACTATGATTATGTATGTAAAAAATCTTATATAATCCAGAGAAAATTTAATAGAAATAATAAGTGGTTAATATTGTTAGATACAGGTCAATAATTAATGTATTTCTATATCTCAAATAAAAATATTTAAAGATACTATGTACAACAGTATCTAAATCAAATAAACCTAACAAATCCAATATAGAAAAAATAAAACATTATTGAGAGAAACTAGAAGAGGCCTAATTAATGAAGAAACAAATCATGTTCATTAATAGAAAGATTAACTATAATGAAGCTGCAATTTCAAATAATTTCTAGATTGGATGAAATCCCAAACATTTTTAGGTGGATTATAGATCTAAATGTGAAAGACAAACTACAAACCTTAAAAGATAACAACAAATGTCTTCTTAAGCCTCTGGTAGAGGAAGGTTTCTTAAATAAGTCAGAAAAATTTCTAACCAGTAAAGATCGACAGATTAGATTATATTAAAACTAAAAATTATGCTCATTAAGTGATAACATAAGAGACTGAAAAATAGAGTCACACAGTGGGAGAAGATATTTGCAACACATAAAACCAACAATTGGGTTATATCCTCGATAATAAAAGGACAATTTAATTTTTTAGGTGGACAAAATATTTGAACAGATATCATAATTGATTTGTCAGTTAACAAATGAAAAGGTGCTCAAACTCACTGATCATCAGGGAAAGCCATATTAAATAAACAATGAGATACCTCCATACCCACCAAGATGGTTAAAACTTAAAAGTAATCAATATCAAGTTTCAGTGAAGATGTGGTATACTGGAAATATACAGCAGTTACAGTCAAAATAGTTATTATTTGGCAGTAGTTACCAAAGTTAAAATCTCACCTATACTAATGATGTACTTACTATATGGTGACTAACATAACATAATTAAAAAATAAATTAATTTTGAAAATCTTATCTACATTATGATCTAAGAATTTGGCTCTTAGACATATATCCAAAAGAACTACATGCCCTAAGATACAACTCAAGAATCTTCCTAGCTATAATATTCCTAATAGCCCTAGACTACACACACAAGACACAGACACGAAAAAAAGTTCCTTGCATCACATAGAAGCTTCCTTTGCCCTATTTTTCCCATTGTGTTTTTTGTTTATTTTTTTAAATTTCTCTTCCAAAGAGTAATTCACCAATGACTATAAATAAACAGTAAATAAACAGTAAAACAACAACAGTAAAATTTCTCATCTCCCATTTCATATTTTTAAATCTATTATTTTATGGTGCCTTGGAATTATAATTTTTAAAAAGGTATTGTTGTGCTCTTTATTATCAATTTGGTGGAAACATCAAGGCTGTGGATAAATGGCATCACTACAAAAATATTTATTTACCCTGCTGCCTATTATTGTGCCTCATCCATAATATATGCTTAATAAATATTTACTGCTTGAATTAATTAATAAAAAGTTCAAGTAATCATCTTCGATTCTATTTCACTTACTCCCTCTCCTAATTTAACGCAGTTATCTGCTCCTCATAGGATAAACTAATCTTCCAAAAACAGGCTACAAATTATATAATTCCACTACTTAAAACCATCCAGTGGGGCTCCTGGGTGCTCAGTGTGTTAAGCCTCTGCCTTCGGCTCAGGTCATGATCTCAGAGTCCTGGGATCCAGGCCTACATTGGCTCTCTACTTATCAGAGAGCCTGCTTCCCCCTCTCTCTCTACCTGCCTCTCTGCCTACTTGTGATCTCTCTCTCTGTGTCAAATAACTAAATAAAATCTTTGAAAAAACAAAAACAAAACAAACCCATCCAATGGCCTCCCATTACAATTCAAAAAAAGGGAGTGGGGGCATTAACAGCTCTATCTCTCACTATTTCCTTCAAAGCCCATACACAGTATCTCCAAGGAAGCAGAGACCTTTTCTATTTTTTTAAGTGTGCTACTCTCATCACTTAAAATGATCTGACAAGTAACAAGCACTTGATAAATATTTGATAAACAAATATGTGATAGAGGTTTATCTGCAATTATTAATCAGTATATTTTAGGTTTATGTCCTTCCCTCTCATATCTTTCTCCGACAATCTCAAAGGTATTTTTCTCTCCTCCATTCCATATAGAAATAAGTCTTTAAAAAGCTCTAACACTGTCCAAGAAAGAATATTTTGACATATGCTGGTTAGGACTAGAACTTTAGAAAGAGAAGGAAGGCACCAGAATGATAACAAAGCCAACGAGGAAGGAGTGGGAAGAGAAGGATACTCAGAGTGGAAGCAGCAGAATGAACTTTCCTCATAAGGACTAGCCAGGTAAAGGAGACACTGTGCCCAAATGTCCCAAAGCGTGGACATACTACTTGTCAATTGCCTGTGAGCATTCAGCTATCTGACACCCTCTGAATAGAGAGGAAGGGTTTATTCATCTGTTTGGAGACTGAGACGTCAAATAAAACATCACTCTCCTACCAAAATGAAACTAACAGAACCAAGTCAGAGTTCTCCTAGGAATTGGGCAGCTATGTACACATCACCACTATTATGAATGGGTGAGTTAATGAACAAAGGAAGTTGGGACATTTGAGATAGAGTACAAACTCAAATACCTGCTCAAATGAGATTTACGTACATCTAAAAAGCTAAATTACAAAAGTACTAAAGATTTATAAGACAAAGACAAGGTGGTGTAAGAATGGTAACTTCAGTGAAGCCCTGCAGTTTTTCATTCCAAGTTTTCACAGTTTACTGTATTTGTTCCTGCTTGATATATCATCAACAAAATTTTCTCCCCTATGATAGGTTTAACTATTCAAGAAAGTTTTTCAAAGCCATAACAACAGAAGCAGTCATAGTGGCAACAACAGGTAAATAATGAAATAACACCAAAAAACAAGTAAGATTACAAAAGCAGAGATTTGTTTATTTTTTTCTAAAAATGGCTTCACTGTAGGGCCAAATTAGCGGGTGTAGTTTATAGCAACAAAGACCTGTCCCTTTTTTTCATTTTAAGCTTATCTTTTGTTAGTTCATATCTCATGTAATATGCAGTTTTGTTGAAGATAGTTTTTGAAATCTTAATATTCATGGGTAATCCCAAAAGGTGCTTATTGTTTTTCCTTCTGTGTGAGAAAGTCTTGTCTGAGAAAGAGAAAATAACTTCGTTTGCAGATTCTTTAAGTACATTTTAATAATGCTTTACATATGTTGAATATCAGACCTCACACAGGTTCTGAAGAATTATATTTTCCTTTGACGTGTTAATTTTATAAATGAATTTATTGACTGATACACCCTTGGTTCTAGGAAGGATGTGACATTAGCTTATCAAAACACAAAATGAACTAGACAAGCTCAGTCTCAAATCTTGGCCTAAACACATATAAACTGAGCACATATAGACATTGGCATACTGGTAGATTATTTAATCACCTGGAATCTAGTTTTTTTAGTGTTTCCTACCATAAAACCCACCTCCAGTGTTCATGATAAAGAATAAGTTATGTTAAAATCGAAAAGCAATTAATCTTTCCTTGTCAGATCCCTTAATCCATTCAAAATAAAAAAAAAATAGGATTTTTCTTACCATTTTAAAAACATGTTACTTAAAACATTATTATACCCAGTTATTGAAAACACATTTTAAGCCCCCATCCATGGGCAAGTCATCTGTAAATTAACTAAAAACTTTGTCAGAATGTGATGAGTAAGATAACATCTACAAGTGCTTCTGCTACTTTATTGAGTAACCCAATAAATCATGCTTGCTTTATGTTGGAGGTCAAAATCACAGATGCAATTAAAAAAGCAATTAAATATTGGAAGAACAGATGATTACTTATCCACATCTCAGAATGCTTAACATATTTTCAAAGTCTAATTTGCTAAAGCTATAGAGGAGATTATTTGTACATCTTTTTAAGAATATAACAGTTACTCAGTAGGTTTTTGAATAATTATTTCAAAAAAAGGCTCAGTTGATAACTATTCTTGGGTCAAAATATCCTCCCCTTTTTGTGAGTTATTATTTAAATTCCTTACTAGAGAGGAACACAAAAATGAAAGAACATTCTTAGGTCTCTTCGGGTGACAACACTAAGTATATTATAAGGCATGGAGAAATTACACAGAGAAATAATATGTTAGTGGAAATCAATCACATTTTAAAGAGGCAAATTAAAAAAATACAATGTTATGAATTAAATACTGAGTGAAACAAATGGCCTTTGCTCAATAATTTTAATTTGTGAAGACTGAAAAGTGAAAAGAATGCTCTGAAATGTCTAAAGGAAATGCCTACATTTAACCTGGAGAAAGAGGAAAGGGAGATGTAACTACTTACAACCAAATGCAACTTGCTTTTACTTTAAAAGCTCCCTTATTGCTCTTTTTATTTCATTCATTTGTGGAATTTAAAGAAACAAAACAAATGAACAAAGAGGAAGGAAAGGAAAAACAAAATAAAATAAAAACAGAGAGGGAGGGAAACCACAAGGACTCTTAACTATAGAGAACAATCTGGGGGTTTCTGGAGGAGAGGAGGGTGAGGGCATGTGCTAAATAGGTGATGGGCCTTAAGGAGGGCACTTACTGAGATGAGCACTGGGTGTTATATATTAGTGATGAATCACTAAATTCTATTCAAAAACTAAATCTAATTCACTAATTTGAATTTAAATTTAAAAAATAAAAACCAAAAAAAAATTAAAAATAGGGAAAGAGAAAAAAATTTTTTCACATATTAAAATGTATCCAGATATAATTCATGTAATAAAACTTCTATAAATAACATCTCCAAAAATAAAAAAAAAAAAATGTGATGCCTCTGGAGTCATCAGGGTGTTTAAGATCTCAAGAGCAAAGTCAAAAGACCACCATGAGAATCAGTAATGCCATAATAACTGCACAATTATTAGAGTAGACTTTATTTTTAAGGCATGCCATACATATATACTGAGAAGAGCTTATGTTTCCTTCTTGTTCTCTTTACTCATTTTCTCCAAAGCTTATTCATCCAGATTAGTACCGTCAAATTATCAATGTCTCAAGTGTTTGTTCATATATGAGCACTGAATATACACAATTAATATTCCATCTCTAAACAAATGAGTTCAATGCTCAAGTACATCAACTTGTAGATGAAATGATGCTTCTATAGGTACCCTGACAATGAGGGCAGCACACAAGTGAATTACCTAAGTTAAAAACTTAGCCAGTAGAATGGTATTTTTTTTCCAAATCTGCATGAATTCATGAAATCTTAAATCAGTAAGAAACCTTCAACATCATCTAATCCAAAATCTTCTCTTCACAAATAAAACCCAGAGGCAAATTCTCTAGCTTGATGACATGAACAAGAAGTTGTATTTTTGACTGTACCATAAATACCATATTATAAGTAAAAATAAAATATATTTAATGATAATGTGAACATACACAAACATAAAATGTTTTTATCACATTTTTGAAATGATTATTAGTTTTCAAAAAATTATAATCTAACAGAGGTAGTTTCTAGAATTTATGAAATTCTAAATACACAGAATATAGTTTATCATTAGGCAATAATAATGTGAATAACATATCACTAGAGTTATGATACATAGTTACACACTGAATTATATTTATAATAAAAATTCACATAATCAGTGCAATTGACCACTGTAAAAATAAAACAAGAGTATCTGTAATTATTCACCTGAAATGTTTTGAAATATCTAAAGCTCCAAAGTGTTTTGGATGTTTCTTTAGGAAGACAGGGCTGGAATGAGATGGGGTTAACCATCCTTGTGCATAGAAAATGGAAACCTCAAAACTTGTAGGGCAGCAGCACTCATTCATCCAGGGAAGAGTGTGTTCTGGCTGATTGGATTTAAGGACTCTTAGCCCTGAGAATGGGGTAGCCTATGTAATATCCAAATAATTCTTGTTATGATTACATGTAACCTTCTCATTATAATTTGTCTTTTTTCCTAGTCACTAACAAATCGAGACTACTAATTGGCTGACATAGTCTTCATGATAGTTTATTTTTTAACTATAACTGAATAAATTGTTTTGATTTATTCATTGCCTTCTCTGATGTTGGTATTGTGACTCTGTTTCTGAGGATTTAAATCACCATCGTGCTGATGACACTGAGGCATTAAACCTAAAAAGATATAATCTAACCCTGACTATGGTGAATTCCCAAAGGTTGTGGTAGGTCTCTACTGAAGTTCATAGAATCCAATAATGTGTACTTCTTTGGTGACTTCTAGGAATCATTGTGCATTGTTCTTTGAAATTTAAACATCAGCATTAATAATAACAAAGAGCAACATATTGATTAAGAATAATGTGCTTTAAGAGCTACAGAGAACTGGGTTTAAATTCCAACACCCACATTTATAGATACGTGTTTTTGGGCAAGCCCCAGTTTACTCAAGTTGGTGGCAAATTTGGAAGACTTTAGCGCCTGGATAAAATATAAAAATATTTATATGAAGGCATCAGAAGGCTAATAATGCCATGAGGAAAAGTGAACCCAGTATCTGAAGTTGGCTTGCCTTTAGAAATCTGCCCATTTCTAAAGATTAAAGATGAAAATGGGAAGCAGAAATTGGAATCCAGGACTGCTAAGGCTGTGCCTAATAAATACCCCCAACAAAATGGTTAGTAGCCCAAAAATACTCTATCTTCAGAGTAAGGATGAATTAGAAACAGGACCAGAGAGGACCACAGCTCAATATTAAATCATTTCAATTCCTTAAAATAAATTAGAAAGTCCATATTGCTTGTGTCCTCAAAGTCCATCGGGAGCAAGGTAAATCTTTCTGGAGAAAGATAATATCACTAGGATTTATAGTGTTTCTTTAATTTTTCAAATACAGTAGCTAGCACATAAAAAAATTAATTAGGCGCAGGAAGAAAAAGACAAACAAAACAAAATAGGAGAAAAACAAACAATAGAAATAAACCCACAACAACTTCAGATATTAGAGTTATCGGGCATAGGCTGTAAAATTTACTTATTATGCTTCAAAGAGATAAAAGACAAAATTAGAACTTCTGCAGAGAACTGGCAAATCTATAAAAAGCATATGGAATATCTGAAATTACAAAAATGAAAAACCCAGAAATCAAATTAAGAACTGAATTGATCAGAGTAACAGAAGGATAAACATAGATACAGAATTTATGAACCAAAACTGATCAAAAGAAAATAGTCATACTGAAGCACACAGAGCAAAAGCATGGAAAATGTAGAGGGTAAACATATAGAGGACAAGTTGAGAAGGCCTAACATACATGTAATTGTTGCAGAATAAGAACAATGAGTGAATAAAACAGAAGCAAATTCAAAAAAGAAAATATCTATTTTCCTGAAGCAATAGAAGACAACAAGCCACAGTTTTAAAACCTCAAAACAGGATAAGCAATAAGAAAACTCCTATATCATACCATATTAAAAATCTAGAAACTTATTCCCAGAGAAAATGCCCTTTGAAAGTGAAAGAAAGAGATGAGTAATAACATTTTCACACAAGGAAAAAAACAAACAAACAAAAAAACACTAAATAATGCTCTTTAGACAAACAAAATTGAATACATGAATAGAAATAAAGGGCAACAAATATATTATTGATTTTGTAAAATAATATCTTTTGAAGTTTAAAATATAGAAAAGTGAAGAGACATGAAAAAATAATATAATTCAGGATGGAGGACAGTGGATTTACAAGGTCCTAAGGCCCTTTCCTTACTTAGGAAGAGAGAAAAAGTGTCAATTAACATCACACTTCGATGAATACATGTGGTAATTTCTAGAGAAACAAAAAGGATAATATAATTTTAAGATACTGTGTTGGAAAATTGCATAATAAGACATATGCAATACCAGACAAGATAGGAGAAAAAAAGAATACAGAAAATTCAAAACAGGGTCCTTGAGTGGTTCGGTCAGTTAAGAGTCTGACTTAGACTCAGATCATGATTTCAGGGTCCTGGCATGGAGCCCAGCAGGGAGTCTGCCAGCCCTCTGCCCCTCTTCCCATTCGCTCTCTCCGACACATGCGCTCTCTTTCTCTTTCTCTCTCTCTAATAAATAAAATCTTTCAAAAAAAAAAAAAAGAAAGAAAGAAAGAAAGAAAGAAAGAAAGAAAATTTAAAACAGAAAGCAAGTAAGAAAGTTCATTTAAAATCAGATATGCTAGGGGTGCCTGGGTGGTTCAGTTGATTAAACGTTAAGTGTCTGCCTTCGGCTTAGGTCATGATCTCAGGGTCTTGGGATGGAGCCCTAAGAAGGGCTCCCTGAGCCAGAAGTCTGTCTCTCTCTCTTCCTCTGCCCCTTCCCACTGCTCTTTCTCTCTTTTAAATAAATAAAATCTATAAAAAAACACTAAAATTAGAAATGTTAATAATTTTAGTAAAGATCAGTTGAGGAATACCTGTAATAAAGGTTGCATGGGGAATCCTCAACCCTGTTTCCAAGAGCAACATTTACTGAATATATAAGCCAGTGTAGCAATACTATTATGAGGAAAAGGGTATAAAGAACGAAAGGAGGAAAAAAAATTCTCAACATTCACAGATGATAAGATTGTGTATAGGAAAACATAGAGAGTTCCAGATGAATTGTTTGAGTTAATAAATGAGTTTAACAAAGTGCTATATACATTGCTATTTGGTAAATATACCAAAATCAATTACATTTCCAGGTAGTAGCATTAAGCAAACCAAATGTGAATTTTTTAAAAGATACCATTTAAAATACTAATAATTCAAAATATGAAACTCCTACAAATAACTCCAACATAAGATATCAAGTCCTATTTTAAGAGAACTATAAACATTATTGAGGGAAATTTTGAAAGATTAAAGTAAGTGAATTGGAGAATTTTAGTATTAAAAAGATGTCAGTTTTCCCTAAATTAATATATTAGTAATGGAATCTTACTCAAAATTCCAAATCTTCTTTTCTGAAATTGATTATCTGGGAGTGCCTACGAGGCTCAGTCGGTTAAGTGTCTACCTTTAGCTCAGGTGATGATTCCAGGGTCCTGGGATCAAGCCTATATCATATCAGGCTCCCTGCTCAGTGGGAAGTCTGCTTCTCCCTCTCTTGCTCCCCCTCCTTGTGGTTTCTCTTTCTCTGTCAAATACATAAATAAAATCTTTAAAAAAAAAATGATGATCTGATTCTAAACTTTACATGGAGATTCAAAGAATAAGAATAGCTATGACTCTCAAAGTCAAAGAAAAAGATTTAAGAACTTTATCAGATACCAAGTTTAATTGTAAATTTAAGTAATGAAGGAGATACAATCTAAGCATAAAGCTACACCAATAGAAAATAGAAATAGAAGATAGAGGCCAGAACCAATGACTTGAATACAGAACACTTCATCCAGAGCAAAGACAGCACTGCAGAGCAATGGATAATTCATGGTCTTTTCAGTAAGTGGCACTGAGAAAACTGGATATCCATTTGGTGTATGGTAAGTGGTGCTGAGAAAACTATATATCCAGAAGGACCATCATATCACAATCTTTATAAGATTGACTCAGTCAATACTTTTCTTATCAAGAACACAATCCCTGTGTTAAGGAAGTCCTGGTGAACTTAAGGCAGCTATCAACTATTGTACCACTCCTATGTATTCTTGTCTCTAGCTAAGTTCCAAAGTTCCATGAACTGTCCATCTATGGTATGGCTTCTAAGCCACTCACTATTATGGTTATCTTCATTTTGCTGGGCTACAATTTGCCAGTCTTTTTTCAGAACACATAACCAAAACTGAGACACATGCTTCAAATTCTGATCTGCACTATATTTTCTTGTGTTTCAGTTGTTATACTATTAATACAGCTATATGCTAATTTTCTTGGCAACCACATCAGTAGATGGCTTATACTAAGACTGCAATCAGCTAACATCCTTTTTTTTCTCCATGTATATGAGGACCTCTCTTCTCCATTTTGAATTGCAGAGTTATGCAATGCTTTTAATGTAAGCCTCAAGGTTTACATTAAATTCTACTAAATTTAAGGGAAAATGAGATATAATGTATAAAGCACCTTAACATGACACATGGTTTATAGTAAACAATCAAAGTATTAGCTGTTTAAAAATGTCATATTTTCCTTAACAATTTAGTCACCTTCTAGGAAAATGACTTGGGTCACTTACATACAAACACACAACACAAATACACAGACAGGCACTGATTTGTCCATTTATCTCCAGTCTACAATTGCCGTATTGAAAGAAGCTGCCATAAGTAATAAGAAAATATAAACCTACATAGGTTTATATAATAAGAATAAGAAAATATAAACCTACATAGAAATTATGAGCACTTCTAGTTGTCCTTTCAGACTTCTGTTGTTTGCTCATAATTTTTTAATGAATATTACCACTTACTTGGGAGTTGACTTGCTGGCTAGCCACAATCCCAGTTCACTTTTCATTTGGCTGGTGTCATAGCCTTGATGTCACTAATGGCCTACTCTCAACAACAAAAGGACAACTGACTATCTGTGCTCAACTAAAAATAGATCCTGAATAGAACTTGACTATTTCGTTTTCTCTATCAAACATAGTTGTGCTGACAAGACATACCACAGGATAGAATAATCATGGGGTTGTCTGCAGAAAAGCCATTAAGAAAGTTGTGTGGTCTTATCAGAGCCGCTGCTTGTTTTTTTAAAATAAATATTTGGGGAAAACGTGTTTGTACATTTTCCTTTAAAAATGTATTTCCTATACAATTTTCATATTCTCTGAAATACACTTGCATGGAACACACAAAACAATGATGAATTAAGCCATTAGAAATGTCGTCAGCTTAGCCCACATTCCTAAACAAATCTCAGAATGAGGCACACATAACACATTCAGGCCTCGTGAATTCTCACTAAATAGTTATTTCAAATTGTGACAGAAGCTCCATAGGAAAAAATATAGTAAATTCAACATGACTATAAGTAATTTAAAAGGCCATTCTGGGAGCATGGAGAGAGATTAAGAGGATTGCATTTTCATGATTAGAAAGGAAAAGTTCAGAAGGAAAAAAATAAATTAGCCGTTTGTGGAGATCATAGAGCAAATGAACATTTTTCCACTAGTACAAGAGAAGTGAGTACACCACTGACTCATTACAAGCAGCCATAGACAGTTTTATCCCCAATTTGACAATTGTGAACTTGGCTTTTAGGAAGGAGTTTTGCATTAAAAGTGGAATTTGGGTTTTACAACTATTCAGATCTGGTCTCTGCAAATAACTCTTGTGTTGAGCCAAACCAAAAGGGGCAGAAAGTAAAATTTTCTCAGAGTCAGTAACATCTTTACTCATTGCTCACACTATTCAGTCTTTAAACAAAGGAAGGAATATTTATTGCTGACCTGCTTCTTCCTTTTGAAAGGGTAAAACTTTTTTGATATAAGGTTTATAAAGTGTGCTTATCTTTTGTGAATTATATTACTGATGACTCATTTTGTATTTCAGATTATATCAGCTCCCCCTATAATAGATATACTATACTTTTTAAAAGTTGATGGAAACTTTTTAATTAAAAAGTTATTTTAAATTATTATGATCAGTTTTAAAATATCCATACAGACCTTTTTTCTGTGATGTATTTTATTACATCAGGCTTAAAATAAACTAAGATTTGGAAAATACTTTTAGTTTTATTGTGATTTGATCTTTCAATACAATAGACCTAATCTATCTACTATTTACTTCAGTGATATGGCAGTGATTATCAAATGGAGACAAGGGGTAAGTATCAGTAAATGCAAGTATGAGTAGGTATTTAAATGTAATGTGCCATTTTCCTTTATAATATATTACGTTCTGACATTTAATAAGACCAAAGTCAAAATCATCTCTTTTCCATTGATCTGTCTGTTCACGCACAATACTCTGTTTTTAGTAAGAGATGTTGTCATATGGGTTTTAATATTTTCCTCTATATTTTGTATTAATTTTATATCGCTGTATAAGGAATTAGCACAGACTCAGAAGCTTAAAAAAAAAAAAAACCCACACCTTTATTATGTCACCATTGCTATGGATCAAAATTCTGTGCCTGGCCTAACTGGCTCCCCAGCTCAGGGTCTCACAAGTTTACAATGAAAGTGGCAGCTGGACTGCATTTTCATGTGGAAATCCAACTAAAGAACAATTCCACTCATTCAAGTGGTTTCCAGAATTTTTTTTTCTTGAATTTGTGAGATTGAGGGCTCCAATTTTTTACTGACCATCAGATGGAGGCTATCCTCAGGTACTAATGGACACCTACAATTGCCAGCCATGTGGCCCTCTTCATAAGCAGTCACAATATGGCAGGTTGCTGCTTGAAAGTGGAGAGTCTTTCCAATTTCCCAAGACAAAGTCTTATAAAACATAACAAAGTCATGAAAGTCACAGCCCATCACCTTTGCCATATTCTCTTGGTTAGCGATAAGTCACAGGGTCTATTTACACACAATGCAGATACAGGTGTAGCACCAGGGACAGAAATCATGAGGGATCTTTTAGAATTCTGCCTATCACAAATTTAAACTAACTTTTTAAGTATTTCTTCAAATATGTATTCACTATTTTTATGAATTTAGTTTTCTCATTGTAATGTGTATCTGTGTACATCTGTTTGAATGCATCATATATTTTAATTTAGGAGAAAATACTTCTAAAATGTAATCCTCCCAACCAGAAGCATTAAATAGCCATGAATGTATTCAAATGCTCATGTTATCTCTTTAAAGTATTATCATTATCTCCATGTAGTTCATATATATTTGGGTTGAGGGACTTTTTCAGTTAAGAATATTTCTGGATGTTAATAACTAATGAGAATAAGACTTTTACTTCTTCAATTTTATATTTATTCATGTAGTAAATCACTATTGGCTGATAATCGGTATTTATGCTGTTTGTAAACACCTTTGTGAGATTTCGTTCTACCTAATATATATTTTTAGTAAACTTGTAGATTTCTAGAGGAATTTTTTATTTAAATTCAATTAATTAACATATAATGTATGATTAGTTTCAGAGGTAGATGTTAGTAATTCATCAGTCTTTCATAATACCCAGTGCTCATTACATCACGGGCCCTCCTTAACGTCTATCACCCAGTTACCCCATCCTCCCACCTCCCTCCCCTCCAGGGACCCTCAATTTCCTTCCCGCAATTAAGAGTCTCCTATTGTTTGCCCCCCTCTCTGATTTCATCTTGTTTTTTCCTCTCTTTCCCTATGATCCTGTTGTTTCTTAAATTCCATTATAAGTGAGATCATATGATAACTGCTTTCCCTGATTGACTTATTTTGCATAGTATCATACCCTCTAGTTCCATCCGTGTCATTACAAGTGGCAATATATATATATTTGACTATATACATACATATATATATATATATATATATTATATATATATATATAAAATCACATCTTATTTATCCATTCACCTAATGGACATCTGGATATAAACATATTTTGTTTATAAATAAAATCACATCTTATTTATCCATTCACCTAATGGACATCTTTCCATAGTTTGGCTATTGTGGACGTTGCTGCTATAAACACTGGAGCGCAGTTGCCCCTTTGGGTCCCTACATTTGCATCTTTAGGGTAAATACCTATTAGTGCAATTAGCAGGTCATAGGGTAGCTCTATTTTCAACTTTTTGAGGAACCTAGATATAGTTTTCCAGAGTAGCTACACTAGCTTGCATTCCCATCATCAGTGTGGGAGGCTTCCCCTTTCTCTGCATCCTTGCCAACATGTATCATTTCCTGACCTGTTAATTTTAGCCATTCTGACTAGTGAGTGGAAGGTAGTACCTCACTGAAGTTTTTTGTTTTTTGTCTTTGTTTTATAAAGATTTATTTATTTATTTGACAGAGAGATCACAAGTAGGCAGGGAAGCAGGCAGAGAGAGAGAAGAGGAAGCAGGCTCCCCGCTAAGCAGAGAGCCCGATGTGGGGCTCGATCCCAGGACCCTGGGATCATGACCTGAGCCGAAGGCAGAGGCTTAACCCACTGATCCACCCAGGCACCCCTCTCACTGAAGTTTTGTTTTGTATTTCCCTGATGCCAAGTGATGTGCAGCATTTTCTCATGTGTCTGTTGGCTATTTGGATATCTTCTTCAGAAACATCTGTTCATGTCTTCTGCTCATTTCTTGATTGGATTATTTGTTATTTGGGTGTAGAGTTTGATAAGTTCTTTAGAGATTTTTGGATACTAAACCTTTTTCTGATTAAGACATTTACAACTATCTTCTCCCATTCTGTCAGTTGTGTTCTGGTTTTGTCAACTATTTCCTTTGCTGTGCAAAAGATTTTTATCTTCATGAAGTCTCCAAAGTTCATTTTTGTCTTTGTTTCCCTTGCCTTTAGAAATGTTTCTAGTAAGAAGTTGCTGCCTGTGTTCTCCTCGAGGATTTTGATGGATTCCTGTCTCACATTTAGGTCTTTCATCCATTTTGAGTCTATTTTTGTGTATGGTGTAAGGAAATGGTTCAGTTTCATTCTTCTACATATGGCTATCCAATTTCCCCAACACCATTTGTTGAAGACACTGTCTTTTCTCCATTAGATATTCTTTCCTGTTTTGTTGAAGATTAGTTGGCCATAGACTTGAGGGTCTATTTCTGGGCTCTCTATTCTGAGTCCCTTGATCTATGTGTCTGTTTCTGTGCCAGTACCATGCTGTCTTGATGATGACAGCTTTGTAATAGAGCTTGAAGTCTGGAATTATGATGCTACCAGCTTTGGTTTTCTTTTTCAACATTCCTTTGGCTATTTGGGTCTATTTCTTTGGACTATTTGGGTTCCATACAAATTTTAGGATTATTTGTTCCAGCTCTGTGAAAAAAGTTGATGGTATTTTGGTAGGGATTGCACCGAATATATAGATTGCTCTAGGAAGCACAGACATTTTAACACTACCTGTTCTTCCAATCCATCAGCATGAAACATTCTTCCATTTCCTTGTGTCTTCCTCAATTTATTTCATGAGTGTTCTATAGATCCTTTGCACTTTTAATTAGGTTTATTGCTAGGTATCTTATGGTTTTGGGTACAATTGTAGATGGGATCAACTCCCACATTTCTCCTTCTTCTGGCTCATTGTTAGTGTATATAAATACAACTGATTTGTGTGCATTGATTTTATATGCTGCTATTTTTCTGTATTCTCATATGAGTCCTAGCAATTTTGAAGTGAAGTCTTTTGGGTTTTCCACATAGAGTATCAGGTCATCTGTGATGAGTGAGAGTTTGACTTCTTCTTTGCTGATTCAGATGCCTTTTGTTTTTTTTGTTGTCTGATTGCTGAGGCTAGGCTATGTTGAACAAGAGTGGACATGCCTGCTGTGTTTCTAACCTTAAGGAAAAATCTCTCAGTTTTTCTTCATTGAGAATGATATTTGCTGTGGGCTTTTCATATATGGCTTTATGGTATTCAGGTATGTACCCTCTATCCCTATACTGTGAAGAGTTTTAATCTAGAAAGAATGCTGTACTTTGTTGAATGCTTTCTCTGCATCTATAGAGAGGATCAAATGTTTCTTGTCCTTTCTTTTATTAATATAGTGTGTCACATTGATTGATATGCAGATGTTGAATCAACCTTGCAGTCCAGGAATAAATCCCACTTTGTCATGGTGAATAATCCTTGTAAAGTACTGCTGGATCCTACTGGCTAGTATCTTGGTGAGAATTTTTGCATCCATCTTTATCAGTGATATTTGTCTGTAATTCTCCTTTATGGTGGGGTCTTTGTCTGGATTTGGGATCAAGGTAATGCTGGCCTCATAAAAAGAGTTTGGAAGTTTTATTTCCATCTCTCTCTCTCTCTCTCTTTTTAAACGGCTTCAGAAGAATAGTTATTA
>NW_026739456.1:0-35547 GCF_022355385.1 Mustela nigripes
TGTGTGTGTGTGTGTGTGTACACATCATAACTTTATCCATTCATCCATTCATCTATCTACAGACACTTGGACTGTTTCCATAGTTCAACTTTTGTAAATAATGCTGCAATAAACTTAGGAGTGCATGTATTCCTTTGAATTATTTCCTTTGAATATGTTTTCATATTCTTTTACAGAGGAGGAAGGATTATACAATGGGAAAAAGACAGTCTTTTCAATAAATGGTATTGGGAAAACTGGACAGCTGCATGCAAAAAAAAAAAAAGAAAGAAAGAAACTTGGGGCGCCTGGGTGGCTCAGTGGGTTAAGCCGCTGCCTTCAGCTCAGGTCATGATCTCAGAGTCCTGGGATCGAGTCCCACATCGGGCTCTCTGCTCAGCAGGGTGCCTGCTTCCTCCTCTCTCTCTGCCTGCCTCTCTGCCTACTTGTGATCTCTCTCTGTCAAATAAATAAATAAAATCTTTAAAAAAAAAAAAAGAAACTGGACCACTTTCTTACACAAAAATAAACTCAAAATAGATTAAGCACTTAATGTGAAAGCTTAAACCATGAAAATCCTAGAAGAGAGTAAAGGCAGTAATCTTTGTTGTAGCAACATCTTTTTTGATATGTCTCCTGAGGTTAGAGGGAAAAAAAAAAGGAAAATAAACTATTGGGATTATACCAAAACAAAAAGCTTTGGCACAACAAAGTAAACCAACAAAACTGAAAGACAACCTACTGAACAGGAGAAGAAATAAGCAACTGACATAGCCAAAAACAGGTTAGTATCCAAAATATATAAAGAACTTCTGTAACTCAACACCAGAATCAAATAATCCAATTTAAAAAATGGGTGGAAGGGGTCCCTGGGTGGCTCAGTGGATTAAAGCCTCTGCCTTCGGCTAGGTCATGATCTTAGGGTCCTGGGATCGAGCCCTGCATCGGGCTCTCCACTCAGCGGGGAGACTGCTTCCCTACCTCTCTTTTTTTTTTTTTTAAAGATTTTATTTATTTATTTGAGAGAGAGACAGTGAGAGAGAGCATGAGCAAGGAGAAGGTCAGAGGGAGAAGCAGAATCCGCATGGAGCTGGGAGCCCAATGTGGGACTCGATCCCAGGACTCCGGGATCATGACCTGAGCCGAAGGCAGTCGTCCAACTGAGCCACCCAGGCGTCCCCCTTCCTCTCTCTTTCTACCTACCTCTCTGCCTACTTGTGATCTCTTTCAAATAAATAAAATCTTAAAAAAAAAATGGGTGGAAGACATGAACAGCTATTTCTCCAAAGAAGACATACAGATGGCCACAGACACATGAAAAGAGGTGTTATTTATCTAATTAAAAAATAAATTTGGAGAATTTAATTAACAAGTCTCTAAATCCACAATGCTAGAAACTGGGGCATCTGAGTGTATAATCTTATCATTTCTGACTCCAAATCTGAATCTGCTGTTCATTTTTTTTTTTTTTATCTTACTCCCTCTTGGCATCTGTCCATTGGCATTCTATGAACTGGATTTTTTTTTTTAAAGATTTTATTTATTTATTTGACAGACAGAGATCACAAGCAGGCAGAGAGGCAGGCAGAGAGAGAGAGAGGAGGAAGCAGGCTCCCTGCTGAGCAGAGAGCCCGATGTGGGGCTCGATCCCAGGACTCTGAGATCATGACCTGAGCCGAAGGCAGCGACTTAACCCACTGAGCCACCCAGGCGCCCCTGAACTGGATTTTTTAACAAATGTCATATACATAGTTTGATTTAAGGAAATAAATCTTTCTCCCTAGCTATCCAAAAGTCTTAGAAAACACAACCAGGTCAAAGAAAAATAAACTGTAATCATTAAAATTGAGTAGTATTTCAGATGTATGGCACTACTATAAAGTGTATATCATATACTGGGAAACATAATTGAAAATGTGTACACACAGACTTTTGAGCTACAAAAATCTAGGTTGATATATTATCTTCACCATTTACTGACTGTATTACATTAGGCACAGTATTTAACCTTTCTGTGGTTGAGATTTAAGTATACATTGAGAACTTAACTTAAATTCATAATTCACATTATATAGAAAGCTTACAATAATCACTGATTTAATCAATCTGAAATATGATTTAAAAACAAGAGATTGGGGGTGCCTGGGTGGCTTAGTGGGTTAAGCCTCTGTCTTCGGCTCATGTCATGATCCCAGGGTCCTGGGATCGAGCCCCGCATTGGGCTCTCTGCTCAGCAGGGAGCCTGCTTCTCCCTCTCTCTGCCTACTTGTGATCTCTCTCTCTCTCTCTCTGTTAAACAAATAAATAAATACAAACAAGAGATTGGATGAGATAACTTTAAGTTCTTCTCTAATGTTACAGTTGTCTTTCTCTTTCAAGTGTGCACTCAATGATTACTAGTAAATATATAGACTACAAGCCATGTTTAGAACAGTTCCATCATTTTCTTGGGTCCATTTGCAGTCAATCTCCACTCCCACACCAGCTCCAGGCAACTACTGATCTACTTTCAGGGAGTATAGATGTTTTTCCCCCGAACATTTCACATATTTGGAATTATAGAATATGTAGTCTTTTGGTCTGGCTTCTTTCATTTAGCATGATTTTTTTTGAGATTAACTCATCTGATAGCATATATTTCCACTTTTTAATTGTTGAATAGTATTCCTTTGCATAGGTTTATCTATCCACCATTTAATGAATATTTGGTTTTATTTTTAATAATTTGGGGGCTATTTTGGATAACATTGCTGTAAGCATTCACATGCAGGAATTTGCATGCACTAATTTCTCTTGGGTAGATTCCCAAGGATTGGAATTATTGGCCATAGAGTAAATTTATTTTTAACTTTTAGAAAAAATGTCAAACTGATTTCCAAAGTGATTGCATCATTTTACATTCCCACCTGCAATGTATATTGGTTCCACTTTGTCCAAATCCTCACCAGCAATTGTTATTGTCTATCTTTTTATTATAAACATCCCAGTGAATGTGAAGTGTCATTTCATTATGATTTTCACTGCATTCCTTAATTATTAATGTTGAGCATTGATTCATGTGCTTATTTGCCACTTACATGTTTGATGAAGTTTCTAGTAAATTCTTTGCTCATTTTTAACTGGGTTGTGTGTCTTATTATTGAGTTGTAAGAATATTTTATATATTCAGGATACAAGTTATTTATCAGAGAGATGGTATATATTTTACTCCAAGCTGTGGATTTTTTTTAAAAAATAATGATTATTTTTGAAGCATCAAAGTTTTTAATGTTGATGAAGTCCAAAAATTAATATTACAAAATTGGATTGGTCATGTTTTGGGTATTATATGTAAGAACTCTGCCTAATTCAAGGTCCTCAAGATTTCCTCTTATATTTTATTCTACAAGTCTTAGAGTGATAATCCTTACATTTATATATATAATCCATTTTGTGTTTATTTTTGTCAATAGTATGAAGTAATTGTCTAAATTCATCCTTTTGTATAAGGATATCCAAAATCTCAGCACCATTTATTGAAAAGTATGTATTGTTCCCACTAAAATGACTTCATTGTCAAAAATCAATTAACCTTTAGTATAAAAGTTTATTTTATACTTTTAATTCTTCCTTTGCTTTATATGACTCTCCGTAGGTAAACACCATGTTGTCTTGATTACCATATTGATTACTATACATTTATTTTAAGTTCTGATATTGAGAAGTATGTTATCCGATTTTGTTCTTAATCAAAATTGTTTTGGCTATTGCATTTCTATACAAATTTTAAGATCAGTTTGTTAATTTCTGCAAAAAAAAATCTGTCGGACATTTGTAGCAAATGTATTGAATATATACATCAATTTGAAGAGAATTACAGCCCCAATAATATTTAATATTCAAATCCATGAAACTGGAATGCTTCTCCATTTATTTAGATCTTTAATTTCTTTCAAGAATGTTTCATAGACACCAGTGCATTTTGTTGTTGTTCTTTTTATGTAAAACATTTCATTTTTTATTCTATTGTGAATAGAATAACTTTCTTAGTTTCATTTGTGTGTTTGTTACTAATATATAGACGCATACTGATTTTTTTTATTCAGTGACCTTACTGAGCTTGTTTATGAGACATAAAAGAGAGAACACATGTGTGCATGTGTGTATTCCTTAGGATTTTCTAGATAGATCACAATGTCAGAGATTACAGACAATTTTACTTCTTCCTTCAAATAGGAATGATTTTTTTTTTTCTCTTACTGCACTGGCAACACAATATTGAAAAATAATGACAAGGAGCAGACCTCTCTGCTTTGTCCTGATTTTAGAAGAAAATCATTCATCTTTCACTATATGTTTACCATTTTGCTATTTATTGTCTATATGCCTCATTATTCTCTTTTCCTTTTTCTTTTTGTATATGTTTGTAAAATAGGTAGTTTGTTGTGTCATTTTTGAATGTAGTTATTTTATTTATTTTTGTGGCTGTTCTAAGGATTAAAATATGCCTCTTAATATACCACAAGCCATCGGATGTGGGAGGTCATGGGGAAAGATAGTGAATTTTAACTATGTTAATGTCACAAAAATACGTTCATTCATTCATCAAGCTGCTGTTGTTAAATCTAACCCATTCATCTCATTTTGATAAGTGGAATAAACTAGTTTTCCTATGAGTGCACCTCTGTAGGGGCATGAAATTAAAATCAAAAGATGAGCAATTTCATGGTAGCTTAATGTTTGTTATGAATATAGTAATGTCCTCTCCTTTGTTCTCAGTGGAAAACTATCTGTCCCTCCCAAATCTGTATTACCAAAAGGAGAAACTGCTTTCAAATATATTCAGAGCTTAGTATGGTCCCAGAGCTGCAGGAGATCCCCTTGAGAACCATGAAGAATGTCCCTGACACTGGCATCAGCTACCCTTTTGATGTCCCATGAAAGATAAATGGCAAAAACATCTTTTAAGATCTTTCTAAATACCAGGTCCTGAGATGGTAGCTATAAATATGGTAGCATATCTTTGAGGCCAACAAAATTGTTATTATTCTACTACCGATATAAATTAGACTCCTTTGGTGGAGTATTTACCATGACTTCAGCACAAAAATAAGAACTTGTTGTTACTTCATTTAGACTTACTATTACCTTAGTTGTTAACCATTCCTCAATTAACAGGGCCCCACTCTGGCCCTTCTCCTAATCCACTCTTACAAGGAAAGGAGTCACTAGACTCAGAAAGAATATGCCTGCCATAATCCTAAAGCATCCTCTAATCCTGGATGCTAAAGTGAGTAAATAAGTAAGTAAGTAAGTAAGTAAATAAAGTAATAAGCCCAAAATGGAGTCCTTTGTGCTAAGCCCTGTATCCCCAAAATGAGACTTAATTATAGTCTTAGCTCTTACAGAAATGGAAACTTAAGCTGATCAGCCAGGAATCACTTCATCAGCACTAACTGGGTAATCTGCCCGATAAACCCCTGTTGTCCAGGAAAGGAAAGTAGCTACAATTACTAACCCACTTTTTCATGGTATGCCTTCCATTTTCCTACTCCCTTCCATCTACAAAAGTTTTTCATCTTGTTCAGAATCTCAGAGTTCCTTTCAATCTGCCAAATGGGATACTGCCCTCTTTGAACTGATATTTCCCCAAATTAACTCAACACTTTCAATAGGTCTCAGTTTATCTTTCAACCTGGCCAATGTTCTGACTGCCAGAGATCATGGAAACCCTTACCCTCCTTCCAAGTCCACTTTCAGAGTACCCAAGTGCATGTTTCTGAGGTCTATTTCCTCCAGGTGCATTATAAGGTTGGCACATGCACATTTAGGCCAGGAGGTGATCAAGGGATAGTTGTTCAGGGGTTACAGATGGAACCTGGATGGGTCTTTCATGGTGAGCCAGTGACCTGGGAATGGGCAGAAAAGAAAAACAATGAGCTCTGGGCTAGAGATTACAGACCAGACACAAGTGCTCCCTGCTGAGCAAGGAGCCCGATGTGGGACTCGATCCCAGGACGCTGGGATCATGACCTGAGTCGAAGGCAGCTGCTTGACCAACTGAGCCACCCAGGCGTCCCAAGGTGATTTATTTTTAAAAAGAAAAAAAAAAAAGAAGAAAAAAAGAAAAGAAAAGAAAGAAGTATAAAATAATGTCACCCGTTAATATAGGCTTTTCATCTGGGAAAGGAAGAGGAATGCCTTTTCTTCGGGTCTGTCAAAGCAACCTATAAACAACAGAAAACAAAGCAAAAACAAAAACAAAAAGCCAACTCTGTCAATCTCAATCACTCTGCAATTATAGCATCTTCTCATGACATACATCCTGGGTGATTCAGCAAATGGCAAAAATAGCGCCTCAATTGACTATGAATTATTCAGGTAAATGGTTCATAAACTGAGATTAAAGAGGTGAAAAGAAGCTAGGGCTACAACTTGCCAAAGGGATATGATCTGCTCTGGAAAGTGTACAGCAAAGGCAGGCTCTTCCTTCAGAGGACAAGTACCTGGAGACAGAAGCTATGAACCATGTCAGGAAAATAAATTTGAATCCTGAAAAAGATCAGCATGTCTATGGATAAAAACCTCCACTCACACAGGGCGGTGAGCAATTGGAAGGGTCAAACTGAGGGCTGGCTCTATGGTTGGTGCACCCAAAATGGCTAGTGATAAATAACACCTGAGCTTGGCTCATTCCAGTACTGGTGGGGCTGATTTAATACAAAAAGTTACATTGGTTGTGAAATGAGACTTCACCAGAAGCACGGCATTAATAATTCTTTGTTTTTATGCAGGAGGATTGTATTATCTTTACTATGGGTTTAAAAATCTCCTCTAGGATTTCTGTTCCTTAAGTGTCTCTTGCTAACAGGAGCTTGGTTAAATTGCTTATAAGAACAGAGGAGAGAGGTTGTAAATTGCAGACTTTCCAATTCCCAGAGCTACTCAAGAATCTTGTACAGTTGAGGGACATTAATATCTCATACAACCCTACTGCAACCTTGGGGAAAACACACACACACACACACAAACCCTTCCTTCCTCCCTACCACATTTTCTGCTGTATTATTTTATCTCAAATAAAAACATTTCACCCCTCATTTTCTTTATGACCTTGGTCATAAAGGATAGGCAGGATAATCTTTTATCACTATCCATTTTAGCTCTAACCTTTGATGATTTCTGGGCTTTTCTGGGAGAGTAAATACTTCTTAATGACTCAGAAGTCTTCATATTCCTGTTTCTCTTCTGATAAGGAGTCTAAACTCCCTACAGGCACCTATGTATGCTAATGGGACAACCAAGAAAACAGGTAAGACAGTGACATATAGTTCCTGACAGTTCAACTAGTTTTGAACAGAGTTATTGTAAGTTTAATGAGAGGCTATTGTCTGGGAGAGTATGCAAATGCAAAGTAGTAGGAGGCATTCTTGAGATCAAATCTCCCCTGCCTTTGCCATGGGACGGAGCCTTCAAGTCTCTAGACTGAAAAATTTATATGACTTGAACACGGGACTTAAACTTCAGAGAACCAGATGCTCCATACTGCTGGTATTTACCAAAGTAGCTGCTGGCCACTGACTGTCCTGGGGGAGCTAATGGTTAATTAAAATAAATAAGCTGGTCAGTTTCTGTGGCAAGAAATAAAGAACTTGGAATAACCCAGAAAAAAAATATATCAGAAGGTCATCAGCAATGTATTTACCAATTTTTAAACTTCCCTCAGGGTTTTTCATGTTGACATAATCTCTTATTCGTTCAACAAATATTTATTAAATGTCAACTTCATGTCACTTAATGTGCTAGGCACTTTGGAATCAAGGAGAGAATCTAATTCCTGACCTCAGACAACTAATAGTCTAAAGGGGAAAGACCTCACTTTAGCTTAATTACCTCCATAAAGGTCAAATTCTGAGATACTGGACTTCTTAAGACTTCAGCATATAAATTATGGGCAAACACAATTCAGCCCATAAAACCAGATGATGGTGTCCTGGCCAATGAAATACAGGGAAAACTCATATTAACCCCTTATACCACTGGTTCATTAAAAACTACCGTATATGAAATCCAAGCTCTTTCTCCTTCCCGCCATCTTGAGCAAAAATAAACACAGTAATCATGGAAGCCACAAGTTGAAGTAACTAAAACCACAAGAGAAAAATACTGGGATTCTTGATCCAACCTTGGAAGGAGATTAGTCAATCTGTCAGGATCATACACCCTGGACATTACACAAGCAAGAAATTAAAAAAAAAAAAAAAAAAAAAAGCTATCTTTAAGCCATTATACACATTGAATATGTTCAGCAACTAGCTTTGTAAAATAAAATTGTCTTGGGTTGAAAACATACAACATACATATATACATACAGAAATGCTTAAAACTGAGTTACTTATCTTCAAAATAATACTCAAAATATACATTTTCTTCTTTTAACCCAATGGGCTTATTTACTTTGATTTTTAAGACATATCAGGGTTATAATTCTAAGCAAATTCTCTGAAAAAGAGGCCAACAGGGTCCTCAAAGTGTCCACAAATCTCATCTTAGGGATCCCTCGATCACCAATCAAACTGCTCAGCTGTCCTAAGCTTCAAACCATAGCTTTAGCTACACCACATCTTTTAAGATAAATTTGCAAAACTTGAGTTATAGAGAAATGTTGATGAAATGTCTCTAATATTATTTTATAGACTTAACATTTTTGAAGGCTTAACTGGAACCAAACTCTAAATGTCTTTAAAATATGAAATATTTCAAGTTGTTCCCCCCTAATTTAAACTAAAATTGTAGTGAAATATTATACTGAGTCATTAAATATCTGCACCTATGTGAAGTTAGGTAGGTCTAGAAAATATAGTCTGAAGAAATATTTCACCAAATTTTCTGACACTGTGACTCATGTAAGTTTTGAAATTTGAATTTTAATACCAAAATTTTGAGATTATAAAAGACAGGCACTATTGATGAGTCATGGGATATTTGGTCTAGGCTATTCCAATTCAATTCAAAGAGCTGGCTTCTAAGTTCTAAATATCTGTTGATGTGTACACTAAATTGAATAGACAAGGAGTCTGAATTATACACATTTAGTGAGATACAATAACAGTATGAATTTTTTGATGTGTCATATTTATTACTTGTCACCTGTATTAGTGGAGATGGGAAAAACATCAAGCTATAAATCAAGTTGTAGGATGTTGATGCCTGGGATAAAATTAGGATAAAGGCACAGGAAGAGAACAATGTAATTGCTTGGAGAACTTTATTAATAACCCAAGGATCAAATGATCAGAACAACTTTGTTATTGCAATGTTCTATGCCAAAAGGCATCTGGCCATATATTTGTCAATTTCCATTTTGCCCAATAGTTCACTGAGTTCTACTGCTGAGTTGTTTCATTTTACTGGAATGTTTAGGATATTGCCAAATCACAAAAGTAACTAATTAAAATAGTCAAACTGGATATTAACTCCTTATAGTATATATAGTTTACAAATATTTTCTCACATTCCATAGGTTTGCCTTTTCGATGATGGCTGTTTCCTTTACTGTGCAGAAACTTTTTAGTGTGATGTAGTCCCACTTGTTTGACTTTTGTGGCCTGTTTTTTTGATGTCAAGTCCCAAAAATTATTGCAAAAACCAATGTCAACAAAATTTGTTTTCTTACAGGAGTTCTACAGTTTCATGATATACATTTAATCCATTTTGAGTTGGTTTTGTGTATGGCATAAGATAAAGACCAATTTCATTCTTTTGCACATGAATATCCAGTTTTCCCAACACCATTTAGAGAAAAAACTATCTTTACCCTGTTGTGTACTCTTGGCACTTTGTCAAAGATTAGTTGACTCTATATGCTTGAATTTACTTCTGGGCTTTATTTCATGGGTATATGTGACTGTTTTTATTCTAGTTCCATTCTATTTTGATGATATAGCTTTCTAAGGAACTCCTACAACTCAATAGCAAAATAATTATAATAATCCAATTAAAAATGGGATAAGGAAGACCTACAAATGGCCAAAAGGCACATGAAAAGATGTTCAGTGTCACTAGTCATTGGAGAAATGCAAATCAAAACCATAGTGAGATACCACTTCACAACCATATAGCTATTATCAAAAAGGAAAAGATAATAAGTGTTGGTGAAGATATGGAGAAAAATAACTTTTGTACACTAGGTGGGGATATAAATTGGTACAGCCAATTATAGAAAACAATATGAAAAATAACTTTTGTACACTAGGTGGGAATATAAATTGGTACAGCCATTATAGAAAACAATATGAAAGTTACCCCAAAAATTTAAAATAGAACTACCATATGACTCAGCATTCCATTTCTGAGTATATATCCAAAGGAAATAAAACCATTATTTAAAGAAATATCTATGCTCCCATGTTTACACAATAGCCAAGATTTGGAAACAACCCAACTGTCCATTGACAAGTGAAATTTTATATATATAAAATTATTATCCAACCTCAACAAAGAAGGGAATTCTGCCATTTGCAACAACATGGATTAACCTAGAGGACACTAGGCTAAGTGAAATAGGTCAGACCCAGGAAAACACATAGTACATGATCTCACTTTATGTGGACTCAAAAAGAAGTCAGATAAGAAAAGAGAGCAGGATAATGGTTACTGTGAGGTGGGAGTTAGAGAAAAAAGAGATATTGGTCAAAGATAAAAGTTTTCAATTGTAAGATGAATACATTCTGTAGCTCTAATATACAATATGGTGGGTATCATTAATAGTAAAGTATTGTGTACTTGAATTTCCAAGAGTAGATCTCAAGTGTTTTCACTACACACACACACACACACACACACACAAGGTAGGACAGTAAATATGTGAAGGGGTAAATACATTAATTACATTGATTGAGGTAAGCATTTTACAATGTACACATATATCAAGAAATTATATTGTAAAGCCTAAATATATACAGTTTGTATTAAATAATTCTGGGGGAAAAGTTAAACTGGGACCTCTTAGGGATTGTCAATTTTTTCTTCTGTTGATTTTCTTCTCATCTTTTAGAATAACTTTGTTTAATGAAATTCTGCATGTGTTCTCCTCCCCTAGAGTTCATTTGTTTATTAATTTGATCGACAAATACTTATTGAGCCATCTACTATATATTTATCTTAGTAAACTGTTTAGGATACAATTATTAGTAAACCAGGCAAAATCTCTACCTCTGTATAAGTCAGATTATAAAGGAGATAGATAATTAAACAGTAATAATGTAGCTTATATTAGAGTACAAATTTAAACTTGACTGGTTTCAGATCTTTTGAGTTTGTGATGTTCTCTAGCATAAAATAGCAACTGCTTTAGGTTCCTTATTAGTTAATATGGTAGTAGTTATGATTATATATTGCTTAGAAATATGAGAAATGTGTTGCTAACTGTAAGACATTGCTACATCACTTTGTCAATCATAATTTAGAATAATGGGCATCACAGGGTGTCAGAAAACCTAAATTCAAGCCAGATTTAGAAGTTGCATTCTCTTTGGGTGGAAAAATGGATCTCATCTCTCTTTTATTATCTTTTAAATAGGGACTGCATTAGCAGACCCATAAAATGGTGGCAGGAAAGTAATTCTTTTGATAGGTAATTTTTTAAAAATCTCCCTCACCTGTGTGCCTGGGTGGTTCAATTCATCGAGCTTCTGCCTTCGGCTCAGGTCATCATTTCAGGATCATGGGACTGAGCCCCACTTTGAGGTCCCTGCTATGCATGGAGTCTGCTTCTCCCTCTCCCTCTGTTTCCTCCCCCTTGCTCCTGCTTGTTCTCTCTCAAATATATAAATAAATAATCTTTAAAAAAGTATTCCTCACTAAAGACATTAGGAAAGCTTTCAGATATTTTAGCACATGTCATAAACATGTTAGCTAGTATATATATATATACATATATATGTGTATATATACATATATATATATCCACTTATTTTTCTAGAATTATTGTGGTATTTCATAATGCTAACAACTAATTCAACTCTAAAGGCTGCTTTTGTTTGTCGACTTACACAGGGTATGAAAAATAAAGAGATGACCAAAGTAAGGACAAAGGAATAGCTATATGCTTTGACTATTCAATGGCAGTATTTGATTTTCCATTCCTAGACACCTTGGGTAAGCAGAGCTGCTTAAGTTGATATAATTTTCAATAATATAGTCATAATATATACTAGAAATTTCCACAGCACAATTTCCTTTGCATCATCTTTTGGATTTGAGGGGACATCAAACATGGGAGCAAAATGAAGAAAATAGGGTTAAATAATTTTGTCCCCTTATAGTTGCTTTCTTTTAAAAATGAGAAAATTGTTCAAAATATAATATGGGAAATTTAATAACCCTTATTTTATATACATTATGGTCTTTCCCTGCTGTTTTGCTTACTTCTAAATCATGGTAAAACAGGGCTTCTGGGTGGCTCAGTCAGATAAGTGTCAGACTCTTGATTTCAGCTCAGGTCATGATCTTAGCATTGGGAGATCTGGGCCCCACTTCAGACTCTAAGCTGGGCATGGAGATTGCTTACAATTCTTGGCTCCATGCAAGGCACTATATAAGGAAACATTTCTTTTCTTTTTTTTTTTTTTTTTTTTTTTTAGATTTTATTTATTTATTTGACAGACAGAGATCACAAGTAGGGAGAGAAGCAGGCAGAGAGAGAGGAGGAAGCAGGCTCCCTGCTGAGCAGAGGGCTCAATGCGGGGGCTCAATCCCAGGACTCTGGGATCATGACCCAAGCTGAAGGCAGAGGCTTTAACCCACTGAGCCACCCAGGCGCCAAAGTTGGATGTTTCTAAAACTTAAGTTGTCTGAGAAACTAACTTACATCAATAAATCTGAATATAGATAGTCATGGCCCATAGGTATTATGATGGTTAAATTTCAATTATGCTTAAAAAAAAGACTTTAACTATTTAGTCACCTGAGATAACAATGATTTTTCCTTGTTTCTTAGGGTCTAATAATTTATGAATACATTCACCATCCATTACGGTGATTTTAAATGTGTAAGTTCCCCAATCCATTAAAATTGGTACTATAGTCTTAAATTCACCTTTATTTCAAGATGAAGTAGATCAGGCTGTAAATGTTACCTGAAAATTGTTTTATTTTCAAATAAAAATAGCTTGAAAATATTTTACAGGTATTTCAGCGTTGCCATGAGATATGTGTTAAGATATTAATCCTTGTTCATAAATATCTTTGTGCTGAAATATACAGGGTTATGGTTAAGCTACTATAGACATAAAACAAATCATTGACCATTTATTTATCCATTCAGACTTCTTCTCTCAAATGAGTGATGGCCCTACATTTGGGCATCTTTTACAACTCTTACATTAAGCTCTTCCATGAGGAGAAAGCAATAAATTTGTACAAAACCCATCTGAAGTATTATTGTCTTCATAAAAACATTCATTTATGAGTCCCAAACTATAAGTGCTTCTCTCTACCCCCACTCTGAAGTTGCTTGGTGTCTTGAGTCATAAATATGTACAGAAATTCTGTGCCAAATTTAATTAATTTACAGTCAAATAAATACAAGTCAGTGAGCAATATGACAAAGTTAGACAACTGTTGCTTTGCAGTAGACATAGTTTCTTCTAATGTGGTGCATATTATTATAAAAAATTGAATTAACATAAGTTAGTTTATTTGATACATAAATACTGAGAACCTACTACGTTTTTAGATGGATAGACAACAGTGATAAGAAAAATAGACTCATATATAATTTTATCTTCATGCAGAAAGTGTGTGTGTGTGTAGAAGAACTAGGCATTATTCAAATATCACATGCAAAGTAATTAAAATACTAGTTTTAATCACAGATAAATCTAATCTTGTTTGATTCTTCCATTATACACTTTAATTTTTATATTCTCTCCTCTAAATATTTTATAAATGTCTTCCTTTTGAAATTTATTAGTCTTGCATGGTGTTGGTGAAAAGAAAGTAACACAAAAATGAAGCAAGTCAAGGTCTCTGACCCAAGGGAACCTATAAGCACTTCTAAATGTTGGCTTCATTGCTCTTGCAACTTTGAAGAAATTTGCACCTAAAAGCATTGTTGGGAATAAACCAATAAATGACAGAGAATAAATTAAGTCTAAGTGTGGTAGCAGCACCAGTCAATGACAGAGAAGTAAAAGGACCAGTGCCACTCCCCAATGCCTGGTTAAAGAAACAATAGTTTTCCCATGACTAGGATTGATGACCTATAATTTTAGGAAAATATAGCTAGTTTGTCTTCTCCTTTTCATACAATTCACCCCCTTTAAAAGATAAGACATTTTAAGATGAGGTGGATGTGAAGAATTGAAATCCTTGTGAAAATGACTTCAGAATCAAGCTATTAAAAAAGCAATCACAGAAATAATGACCTTGAATGATGTGCCCAAAGTGAACTTGGAAGAAGGTCTTTGATCAGAACCTAGCCTGAAGGTATGAAGATTCAGGAGAACCTAAGGACAAGTTTTTCATAGCAAGGTCATTTTGAGGTTGCTTTTTAAGGTTACCAATTGAATCTGTCGAAGGGAGGGAAAAAAAGGAGTAATAATACACATTTGTATCATGAAATGTTTTTGCTTTAAACAGTAGCTTTTTTAAATATTTTAGCAATGAAACACTTTCTTGAAATAACATCTAAGTCCAGTACATGAACCAATAATTAATGAAATATTTTAGTGGAAGCTGAGATAGAAGACCCAGCATGAGTCTTGGCATTGCCTGCCCTCCACCTTTTCCAGCTCTAGGGGCTCTCAAGTCACCTCTCTATAGTCTCCGTGTCTCCAAGAATACAGGTTTTGGAACCAGGCACAACTGGATTTGAATATCAATTCTTGTATATTATGTATGGAACCTAAATCAAATCAACGCAAAATTTTAAGCTTTAATTTAGTCATCTGTTAAGAGTTAATGGCACTAATTTAGTGGGATAATAAAATGAAAAATATTTGCAAAATACTAGGTATAAAGTAAGTCTTCAATAAAGGTGACTTATTATTCTTTTTATTAATACAGTGTGCACTACATTTCACCCTTTGATATACTATCTGCATTCATGGCAAGATATCAAATTTCCAAAGTTTCTTTTGTTCTGTTTTCTTTTAGGAAGTGTTGAATATATTTATTTGTATCTAAATCTACAAACTCAAATCCAAAATTATTGGACAGTTCTAAATGGATAGGTACATATAGTTTTATTCAGATTATTGATTTTTTGGCAAGGTGATTAAGGAAAACTTGAAAAGCTAATTGATTAGATGACGCTTACTAGCTCAAAAGATTTCTGTGCCTCTTTTTTTCCTTTATTCTTTTAATGTATATTTTTTAATGATAGAGAAAATTTCACAAATATTCAGTATTTTCCTACTTTGAAGAAAACATTCTCTTAGTTGTTTGTGGCCTCTTTTGACCCCTTTTTAATTAGATATAGATTATAAAAAGTGAAATTGTGAATTTGCCCTTTTTACTATATAAAATTAACATAATTTAGATTTTACTAAAGGAGGATCAATTATGATTTCTTATAACCTATACCCACATTACTTACAGGTCTAAAATTGTATGGTTTTCACCACTCTAGGAATATGTCTGGGATTATAGTGTCCCCCATATTTTTATTGTGGCAAAATATTCATAAAATAAAATTTGCCATCATAGCCATTTTTAAGTATACGATTCAGTGACATTAAATAAATTCATAATGTCATATAACCATCACCACTATCCATCTTCATAACTCTTTCATTTTATAAAATTGAATTTGATACCCATTAAATAAAAACTCCCCATTCCTCTTACACTTAAGCCCCTGGTAACCACCATTTTACTTTCTGTCTCTAATTTATCCACTCTAAGTGCATCATATAAGTGGAATCATACATGTGTCTTTTTGTGTGTGGTTCATTTCACTTAGCATAATGTCTTCAAGGCCCATCAATGTTGTAACATATTGAAGTATTCCCCTCCTCTTTAAGGCTGAATAATATTCCATTTAATGTATATAATCTGCTTCTTCATAGATATGTTCCCACATCTTTTGGCTGTTAATGTCACAAAATTACATCTTTACACCTTCTGTACCCAAAAACATGAACAAATACTGTTTTAAATTATGCAGAAAAACAACATGTAGCATTACAACCCAAAGCTACAATAACACTAGGTTTCAGGCTAATAATTTTTTAAATAATCTCTTAAATCATGTAGAAAACAAAAAATGGATTCACAAACTATTGTTGCAATAATATTAGATTTTATAATAGTCCATGTATACCCTTATTGAGATCTTTCATTCTTTATTGCTTCTAGTTAGAGTCTAGTATCCTTTCCTCTCACCCTGAAGGCCAGGTCTAAAGGTAACAAGTTCACACAGCTTTTGTTTATCTGTAAATGTCTTAATTTCTCCCTCATTTTTAAATAGCAATTTTGCCAGATATAGGATTCTTGGCTAATTTTTTTTTTTTAAGATTTTATTTGTTGGGGCATCTGAGTAGCTCAATCATTAAGCGGCTGCCTTTGACTCAGGTCATAATCTTGGACTCCTGGGATGGAACCCCGCATTGGGCTCCCTGCTCAGCAGGAAGCCTTCTTCTCCCTCTCCCACTCTCTCTGCTTGTGCTCTCTCTCTTTCTTATTCTCTCTCTGCCAAATCAACAAATAAAATCTTCAAAACATTTTAAAAAATTAAAAATTAAAAGATTTTCTTTGTTTTTTTGAGAGAGAGAGAGACTGAGCATAAGCAGCAGGGGCATAGAGAGAGGGAGACATAGACTCCCC
Organism: Mustela nigripes; assembly: GCF_022355385.1. Lineage (NCBI taxonomy): Eukaryota > Metazoa > Chordata > Mammalia > Carnivora > Mustelidae > Mustela > Mustela nigripes. Next base: position 16,789 of record NW_026739456.1, read on the forward strand.
ACTGAGCAGGAAGCCCAATGGATCTGGAGCAGGACCCCAGGATCATGACCTGAGCTGAAGGCAGGCACTCAACAGACTGAGCCACCCAGGCACCCCCTTGGCTAACTTTTTTTTTTCTAATAGCATTTTGAATATATTAAGCTATGGTCTTCTGGCCTCCAGTGTTTCTGAAAAGAAATCTGCTGATAATCTTGTGGAGGAGCATTTCTCTATTGGCTGCTTTCAAAATTCACTGTTTTTGGTAGTCAAAAATTTGATTACAACGTGTCTTGGTTTGGGTCTCTTTGATTTCAATTTGGTGTTTGTTGAACTTCTTGAATGTTTATGTTCAGCTTTTTCTCAAATTTGTAAGGTTTTCAGCCGTTATGTCTTCAAATGATCCCTCTACCTCTTTTCCTCTCTCTCCTCCTTTTGGGAGTCCCACAGTGCATATGTTTGTCTCTTGATGCTGTCCTACAGATCCTTTAGGTTCTGTTCAGTTTCCTTCAATGTTTTTCTTTCTGTTCTTAGACTTAATAATTTTCATTGTCCTATTTTTAAATTTGTTGAAATAATTCTTCAGCCTGCTCAAATCTGCTTTGAAATCTCTCTAGGGTATTTTTAATTTTGGTTATTGTACTTTTCAGCTCCAGACCTTCCAGAGTTTCTACCTACTTTTAAGAGTTTCCATTTTGCTCATCCATCATCTTCTTGACTTCCTTCATATCTTCCTTTAGTTCTTTGAGGATCTTTAGGATAACCGTTTAAAAATCTTTGTCTAGTATTTCTGACAGCAGGTTTATTTCAAAGAGTTTCTGTTGTTAATTTGTTTTTCTTATCCTTTGAATGGGTCATATTTTCCTGTTTTTTTTTTTAATGCCTTGTGATTTGTTGTTGTTGTTTTTGTTCAATATTGGACATTTGAATCTAATAATATGTTAAGTCTGCAAATCTGATTATTCCTTTTCCCCATTATCCTGTTGGTAGTGGTGATGATTATTTCATTTATTGCTTTTGTGATTTTGATTCTGTGAGCTATCTCTGTGTCATGGATCCGCGTGATGTGTAAACCAAGGTCATCTCGTGTTTTATGAGTCTGAGCCTTTCCCTTGCTAGACATAGTCAATTTCTAATTTCTCCCAAATATACAGTTGCTTTTGAATGTCCTCATCTTTAACGTCTGGCTTCTAAAAGAGGAAAAAGAGAAAAAGAAGGGTTGGGGAGGTGGGGTGCTGGCTCTTTACATCTCCTGGCAATCTCTTCAGACAGAGAGGAAGGAACTAATAACAAAGGGGGGAGGTGGAACAACAATGGTCACCTGCCTCGGTCTGTACTTCAGAGATCAGAAGAAGCAATCAGCAACCACAGCACAGATCCTCTACATTGGAGAACAGGTTCTTTTTGGCACACCCTGATTTCTGCAAGCTGTGTGCAGGTTGCTCCAGAAACACATGCACAACCGTCTGCCAAAAGTCAGCTGGTGGAGGATGAATGGCTGCTAGTCTGCTGGGATGAAATTGACCAAAAGTAAGTCTGCTTTACATCCAAGTCTTCCCCTGGAATTTGCAAGCCTTTGATAAATTGCAGAGTTCCAAAATAGTTATATCAGACAGATTCTGCCAGTGTACTTGTTGTCTAGGTGGGGAGACAAATTCCTGGTGCTTCTTATTCCTCCATCTTTTGGTGTCCATAGTCTTCAGCCCAATTTGGCCATTGAAAGCTTTTTTGTATAGTCCCCATGATGTTGAATAATTTTACTTTAAATAATTCTAGAGGGGAAATTTACCTCTCTCTTTCTCAATTCTATTTTTATACATCTTATATATCTTTATTCTTATTATTCTCTTATTACTTTTATATGTCTCTTAACTCTACAACAGCAAACAATAAAACCACTGAAGTTTGAGACTATGATAGTATATTGATATTTAGTTAATAAAATCAAGCCCCAGTGTTCTTGAGTGATATTGCAGATCCACTGAGAGATCTTTACTGTCCAATTCTTCCTTTCCAATACTCCTTGTTAGTTATCAATAGTACCTGTTATCAGAATCTTTAGGACATACATGTAAAACGCTGCTAGTCTCTTGAAGGGCCACCTTATTTAAAGGTGATACTTAACTTTGGATAAACTTGAAGGTGAATATAAATATTATCTGTCATATAATTAAAAGCTATCTTTTGAGTGGGTTTTCTGAGATGATTTGTACACATTTTTAAGGGTGTCATTTTACATTTAAATCTTTGTGTTGCTTTTTTTTACTTTATGTAATTATGTAGATTAGCATCCATTATTTCATTACTGCAAATATGATCTTGAATGAGTTAATAAAGCAATATCTTTGTATTATTGTCTACAACATGACCATGAGTTTCATTATTACCACTTTATAGGTGAGAATATTTCTTTAATCCTAAACACATTTAACAATGCTGTCATTGTAGCCTCAGTCTTTTCTTTCTTTTGATCCTAACAGCTTTGTGGTAGCACATAGTATGCTTTTGAGAGAAACTTGTTGAAATAAATTAAATCCTAGTACCAAAATAATTTATCTGAAAAAGTGATGCATCTCTGAATCCAAATTAATTTATTTTTACCACTGAAGAATTATGAATCCTGTACAATGAAGAACAGACTAAAACAAATTTTACAAAGATTGCTCTTTGAGCAATAAAAATGTATATTTTTAGGAATATATATCCTGCCTAAGAATAATAATGTATGTTTGTTGAGAATATATTACATTCCTTACAAGGTACTTGAAGTTTCCTCATGTATAACACAATTGCTATAAGACAGGTGTTACTCTTATTCACATTTTACAGATGAGAAAATTGAGATTGAGAAGTCAAATAACTTGTTCTACATCATGCAACCTGTAGATGGCAAAGCAAGGGCTCTAATTCACAGTATTTAGTCTCCTTGTACTGTCCCCCAGTGCTCTTACTTTGTATTTATCTCACAGTTGATATGATAAGCTTTTTCCTGAACCATTCCAATGACTAAAAAGAACACAATAGAAGATTTTATAATTATTTTCTATTTTCTCACTTGTGCAATCTGCCATTTTCCTAGGTAATGCTTTTTTGAAATTGAGAGGCATTGTGACTAACTATAGCAGCCCCTGCATTAGAGAGATAAAGGGTGATTTAGATAAGTAGCTAACAATTTGCATTTATCTTAAGAAAAATTATAGCAATGATCTTAATGCAGTTTCTATCACCTCATTGCTCAGAGACCCCTTGCTCAGATAGAGCCTTTGCTGTAAAAAGAGTCACAGACTATGAGTCACAGAAAAAGCAAACACAAAACCACGAGAATCTCTCCCTTTTGTTGCTATTACTTCATTTCTCATCTAAATGATTTGATCTCTTCTTGCTATAGCTAAGTGACTCACAAAAGCTTATAGGATTTACATGACCAATAAAAGTGTTTCTACTATTATATACAGGTGACAAAAATGTTCTCTAGCTGAAATGATCAAAGAGGGAATCATATTTTTATGCTGATAAAAGATGAAGCTATTTTCTTCAGCTAAACTACACATTAATTTATGTCAACTGAGGAAAGGAAGAAACATCTCCTGATCTTTATCAAATTACTATGGAATTAAGCTTTAAACTTTTTTTGATTGACACATTAATGTGAAAGTAGAATAAGTTCTGAACTTGATAATAAGAACTTGAGAATAGAGGAGTAAGAACTTGAGAACAGAATTTAAAGACATTTAATACTTAATAATAGATTGGAAAATAACAATATCAGCAGATTATGCTCATACAAAGAAATGAGAAATTAAATTTCTCAGCTGGACAATAAAGAAAAGCACAAGGGCTTAAAATCCTGCTGCCAGTACCTGAAGTTTACTGACAGAGAATATTATATAAATACATGGTTATCCAGATATCCATGAAGAGAATTCAAAGAAATGTCGATGACCTTTTCATTTTAATTTAAATGCATTAAAATATTACAGTAATAATGGGATATAGACTGTTGGAGCTGATCATCTACGTTAAGAGAAAAAAAGAAAACTTATGTTATAGATAATTAAAACTCAAAGGGAGAGCTAAAGTAACTTCTGCAAAGTTATACCATGAATTTGTTACAGAATTAGTTGTGATCCAATTCAACGTTTAACTTTTGTGAAAAGATATCTCAAGAGAGACATTCTAATAATACATGAACTTAAGTTCTGGACCAAATCTTTCAGTCATTCTTATCACCTATTGTCACAAATTCATTGCCTTTTGTCACAATTTTCACATACATAGGAGAGATTCAAGTTCTATAAATTACTCAAGGTCAGGAAAAAGGCTGCACTTCAGGGAAGTGTATTGGACAAATTGTAAAACATTAAGCAAGATACATTTCAGGAGAGTCTAGTAAATCTCAAAGTGTAGACCCTGGAAAAGCAGCATCAACATCACCAAAGAACTCATTAGAAATATTGGTTATTAAAATTTAATCTAGACTTTGTGAATCAGATACTCTGGGGATAGGCACAGCATTTTTTATTATATAAAGTCCTCCAGCTGTTTTTTTGTTTTTTTTTTAAAGATTTCATGTTTTTTTTTGACAGAGAGAAATCACAAGTAGATGGAGAGGCAGGCAGAGAGAGAGAGGGAAGCAGGCTCCCTGCTGAGCAGAGAGCCCGATGCGGAACTCGATCCCAGGACCCTGAGATCATGACCTGAGCCGAAGGCAGCCGCTTAACCTACTGAGCCACCCAGGCGCCCCCCTCCAGCTGGTTTTGATGCAACAATGTTTGATTAACACCTGGCAAATAGGAGGAAAAACACCATATTGAAGAATAAAGATATAGATTGCAACCTTAGTCCTAGCATCCAGTAGATGTGCTACCATGGGTAATTAGCTCCTCTAAGATTAATTTTCTTCATTTCTAAAATACATCATGTGAAGTTGGAATGAGATAAATTATAGAGAAAATTATAAAGAAACACTTAGGAAAAACTGTCAAGCTCTAAATTAGTGGGTCTCAATTCTGGGTGAGAATTTAACCTCCAAAGAACATTTTGTAATGTCTAGATACATTCTTGAGAGTCACAACAGTGGAAGAGGCTGCTACTGACATCTGGTGGGTAGAAGACAAGGATGACACCAAACATCCTACAATGAACAAGACAGCCCCCCATAATAAAGGTTCATCAGGTTCAAATGTGCTAAGATTCAGAAACCTTGTACTGAGCCAAAATAATATATAAAAAGTATACTCTTATTATCTAATTTACCATCACTTCTACCTCTTTCTCTTTATTTTTCTCCAATTTGTAAATCGCTAAATGGATACTAACACCATCAACATTTATTTTAAAAAAACGTATCATACCAATAAAAGATGTAGGATAAAAGTTTTTCTGTTTTTTTTTGTTTTTATCTCTGGAAGATATTAAACATAAAAACATAAAAAAATGTTTCTTCTGAGGTACCTGGGTATCTCAGTTCTGTTAAACATCTGCATTTGGCTCATAAAAAATGTTTCTTCTGGGGTACCTGGGTATCTCAGTTCTGTTAAACATCTGCATTTGGCTCAGGTCATGAACCCAGGGTCTTGGAACCAAGCCCCACATGGAGCCCCACCTAGGGTTTCCTGCTCAGCTCCCTCTTCCTCTGCCACTCCCTCTCTCTCTCCCTCTGCTACCCACCCCCACTTGCGCTCTCTCGATCTCTCTCTGTCAAATAAATATTTTTTTAGATGTTTCTTCTATCACATGTTTAAAATGTACATTTTCATCATGTGGAAAAGAGATTAAAGTAATTTGAAGAACTTGTTTCAGTTCAGTTCACTGAACTTTTTCATTTGGTTCCCTTCGAAATCTTGGGAAGCAGGCAAACCAATAAAAAGTCTTAGAATCAGAAAAGTTATAATTTTCTAAAGAACCCTGAGTTCCTAGCAAAATTCCTTTTTTCTTAATACATTTCACAAGTTTCAATCAGATGTTTTGGAATTTGACATGTTAGGCATCATTTATTCCAACTCAGAGATTTCTTAATACATTTCACAAGTTTCAATCAGATGTTTTGGAATTTGACATGTTAGGCATCATTTATTCCAACTCAGAGATTTCTTGTGGTGATAAGGCTCTGGATACTAATAATAGTTCTTATTTAGTGTTTACTATGAGGTAAGTGTGAAAAACTGTGAGAAAGCTAAGATTTTTTTCTACTTGAAAGCTAACAAATTAGCCTGCCATAATTATGTAGATGCTGGCAGAAAGCTTAGGTCATAAACAAAGTATTTTATTACCTACAAAGATAGCATTAGTCAGAGGATTAACATATTATTATACCCAATTCCCAAGTCCACAGTCTCACAAGATGACACAAAGAAGGCAGGAGAGAGCAGCCCATTGTGTGTATTGGACTACAGCAAAGGAATTCTGAATTTAGAGCACCTAAATCTTTTATAATGGGCAGTAAGCACACCTTTTCTTTGCTTCAGAGGAAGACATTACCTCTATCTACCAAGGCAGTTATTATACAGACATTCTTAAAAAGATGTCAGGAACAAAGGGCAGCAATTATCTTGCTTCCAAATGTGAAGAATTATAAAAGGACCATAAAGAATTGTATTCTAAGAGTGGGCAGTTGAGATTCATCTGTATAGAGGGGTACAATTTGGGCTTAAGCTTGACTGAAATTCAAATTGTTTGGTCATGTCTGACAAACTGGGTGGGAGGGACCACCATATGCAGTTCACCTGAGGAAATGAGGAATATCTAGCTTAAAAAAAAAAAAAAAAAAAACCTCTTTATTTTAAAATGGCATATGAATCTGATCACAGTAAGGTATCACTCAGAACTGTCACTGGCCTACCTCTCAGGGACACCTAAACTGCCAGCAAGACCTCGGGATTTAAAGATTGCTCTCTGGTGCGCCTGGGTGGCTCAATCAAAACCTTTGATATCAGGTCAGGTCACAATCTCAGGGTCATAGGATTGAGCCCTGCATTGGGCCCCATGCTGGGTGCGAAGCCTCCTTGAGATTCTCTCTCCCCCTCTCCCTTTTCCACTGCCTGCCCCATGCTTGCTCGCTCTCTCCCCCTCTCTCTCTCTCAAATAAATATCTTTAAAAAATAAAATTAAATTAAATATTAGTCCTCAAGGCAGTTCTGCTCTTACTTCCTTCTAATAATGTGGTCCATGGAAATGCAAAAGGGCTATCTTTTTTTTTTTTTTTAAGATTTTATTTATTTATTTGACAGAGAGAGATTACAAGTAGGCAGAGAGGCAGGCAGAGAGAGAGAGGAGGAAGCAGACTCCCCGGCGAGCAGAGAGCCCGATGCAGGACTCGATCCCAGGACCCTGAGATCATGACCTGAGCCGAAGGCAGCTGCTTAACCCACTGAGCCACCCAGGCGCCCCGCAAAAGGGCTTTCTTAACTACAACTTTGCCACACTCGTGCCTTAGCTTTGACATTTAAGGAACTTCAGGTGTCAATAATAGCAGCCAGAAGAATATGTAGGCAGTTCCAATGATGTGTCAGAGAAGAGTGGCACTACTCTTACTAAATGAATTTCTGAAAAAATGTGCATATTCCCATCAGTCTTGTCAGCAATATCCATCTGAGGAACGAGGGTCTCAAACACAATGCACTAATAGTAATAAGGGAGGCCAGCTGAGACACCAAGGCCTAGGAGACACAGTAGAAATTACCTCAAGTGACACTTACTTAGAAAAATGAAGCTGATCAAAAGAAAAAGAAATGGTTGGTGACCAAAGATAGAAAAGAGAGACTGAATTCTGTAATAGTTAAAATAGTAATAGACAATAGTATTTAGCAAGTGCTTATGTTCTAAGTATTGTATCTAAGCCTTGTAATAATTTGTTAATATAGGTTATAATAATCTAAGTTTATAAATATTTAGGGTAAATAACTCGTTAGTAGCTAATTTCACTAACACTATATTGAATACCTCGGGAAAAATAAAATCTTATTTTACCATCCACTCAACAACCAATACCTTGGAAATCACTGCCCTTACTCTCTACTGAAATTCTGTGGTAAAGGGCAATGATCAATTTCATCTTCCAAGCCAAAGCCCTTTTCCTAATACTCAGTCACTGACTTTTCTCCAGTAGTTGATAGTAGTAAAGAGCCTTGGCTTCTTTAAACTTACCTTTACATCTGTCTCTTTCTCAATGTTCCCAGATGACTGCATATTTAGGTTCTTTACAGCTTTGTATTCCTCCAATTGCCCATAAACTATAGGAACTCCTGAATTCTGATAGTACCTTCCTGTGCTTTTTTGATGTGCCTCCCTTTGATGATCTCTGCTGCAAACAGAGGTTCTAATGCAGTCCATTTTACATCTGATTCTGTAGGCCTAGCACTTTCTTCTAGAGCCCCAGAGAAACATTTTTAATCTATACCTGGATATTTCCTCACAAATGACATGATGATATCTTGTGTCAACATACCAAATAATGAGTCTACCACTTTTTCTATTTCCCAAACCTTTAAGCTAACATCCCTCTTCTCTTTTTTTCTCGTTTTTTTTTTAATTTTCTTATTTTTGATTAATGATACCATTAAGGAAAACTTTGATCTTCTTCTCTTAAAATTCCATCAGTGTTGGTCATTCTAAGTGATCTTTAAAAATGTATTTGACTATTAGTATTAAAGGTAACAGCTTTCCAAGAGAAAAGGAAAAAAAAATAGGAAAAGAAGATGGAGATTTGATGTGGGAACAATAAGTAACCTAATTAAGCTGAAACTAGGTAGACCCACTGTAAGGTAAAGCCCATACAATGAGTTGAGGAACATATTACAGTGGCTTTGAATGGCCTGCTAAACAATCACACTTTATTCTGTATTCAAAAGGGGCTCCTCACACACATATACCAATTTGTTTGTAACTCATCTCACAGTATTTACCTCATTTTACCTGTATTTTTAGTGTTCTGATTTTTATCATCTCTATTTTTAAAATATTCTTATAGCAGAATATTTGTAATGTATTCCCATTTATATAGTACTCATAGCCCCAGCAAGGGCTTGAAACTTACTGTGGTCATGAAATATTTGCTTAGTTGGATGGACCCACACAGAGAAAGTAGAAACAATAAAGAGATGGAAATATTGGCTTGGAAGTTGGTCACCAACTGACAATTTGTTAAATATGAGTTTGGTTAGGTTGCACCCTACAGAGTAAAAATAAGATCAGACATTGTATAATTGTTTGGTGATGTCCATCTACTTCAAGATCCACTTAAAACAAATTGAGGCTAAAACATTCCTTCTCTTCAATCATGTATAATTTTTGGATCTGGTCCAATGAGGATAATGGCCCAAATACAAAAGGCCACATACAAAATAGTTCTTATTAAATAATGCTATTTAATAGTCACAATCAAACTGAACTCATTATTTATTTTCCTGCTCCTGAGTCTGCCCTGTATGGTCTGATATACAAAATAGGAATGTTTTCATTATTGAAGAGTATGATATACCAGTGTGACCCAAACCACGCTCTACAATTCAAACCAGAAGCACACAGTGTATGGAAAGATACATGGTCTTCCTGGGAAAGCATTAGATACATGGTCCTCCTGGGAAAGCATTAGCATCATTACCTCATAAGAGTTAATGGACAAGAAGAATGACTTCAATGGTCTGTGTAGAAAAACCTGCTGTTTCCTCTCAACACTTGTAAACCCCAATGAAACTTCAGTGATTAATAGTGATTGGATCCGATAATGATTAGGCAAAGCATCTGCCATGGGCAGTTCCTGGGCACTCACATGACCTTCTATGTGTTAATTAAAGACATCAATGATCCAAATAGCATGGTCTGCAGTATATAACCCCACAATATACAAAAGACACTGCCCTGCTTAGGGAGCCATAAAGAAACAAATCGAGACAGGTTTTCTCTTCAAATCAAAATGTAAATGTAATTTAAATCTAAAAATGACTGTTAGGTTAATTGTACCTATGCTGATGTTGGGCTTATTAATAGGCACAAGTGTATATTTAATTGGGTAAGCCATTCAACCTGTGTACAAACTATTGGGGCATAAATACAAATATATATATATTTGCTTATTTGGGGGCTCTCCCAAAGATTAGTCAAGCTTCAAATGCAAATAAGAACATATACAAAGTATTAATAATTCTAAAGAAATTTTGACTCCTCCAAAACTTAACTACTAGTCTACTCCTGACCAGAAATCTTACTGATAACATAAAATCAACTGACATATAGTTTATATGTTTTATGTATTATCTACTGTATTCTTATGATAAAGTAAGCTAGAGAAAAGAAAATGTTATTAAAGTCATAAGGGAGAGAAAATACATTTAAGGTACTATACTGTATTTATCAAACTAATCTGCATATAAACGGACCCACACAGTTCAAATCCATGTTGTTCATGGGTGAGCTGTATTATCATTATTGCTGTGACTTTTTCTGAATAAAATATCTGAGTTTGAATTTAGTCCTTAGAGTATGTAAATTCTAAGGTCCAATCTTAAATAATAGCTTTCTAAAAGTATTGTAAGAAAGTGGGGTCAGAACAGTGTTCGTACAAGATAATAGAATGCAGGGGCACCTGGGTGGCTCAGTGGGTTAAGGCCTCTGCCTTCGGCTCAGGCCATGATCCCAGGATCCTGGGATCCAGCCCTGCGTCGGGATCTCTGCTTAGCGGGGAGCCTGCTTCCCTCTCTCTCTCTCTACCTGGCTCTCTGCCTACTTGTGATCAATGTCTGTCAAATAAATAAATAAAATCTTAAAAAAAAAAAAAAAGATAGCAGAATGCAGCTAAGGCTAGGGAAGAAACCATCTTCTGCATCTACCTGGAAGGCAATGTTTCTTCATCAAAAGACTTTGGATAACACGGTGCTGCTCTGGGATCTTGAGGACTCTGGAAGCTCTGCGGCAACCTGCTCTGTACCAGATTAGCCGTCGTAAGTGGCTGCTGTGATAATGAACAGAAGCTGCAGAGAAACCTGAAAAGAACCCATGCCAAATGAGATTCAGCTGCAGAAGTAATTTACCTGCTCATAATCAAGGTAACAGCAGTGAAATTCATAGGAGAGTAGGAGGCAGGGAAGTAGAAGAGATACATATATAAGCTTCCTGAAATAACTGGGAAGTTATGGTCACAAGAGCCACTAATGGCAAGAAACCACAAAACATGGGTCATGTTTATTTTGTTTTGTTTTGAAGGGCATGAATGAGAGAAATAGGGAAAATAGGGCATACAGAGATATGTCTTTAATTATGTAAGAAATATGGTAATTCACTACCTATATTTTTGGAAAAATGAAGGACCATAAATTCTCTGATGATCAGCTTCTTAGTGATTTTTCTGAGTTGAGAAATTATATGTTTATTTACCATCCAATAATACATTAATATCCAACCACTAATTCATCTCTACAAACACGGATTGAGAGGGGGAGCAGAATGTAACCCTGAAACATGCCACTTTGACATGTGAATCATTTCAAACTGAAAACAATCAAGAGCTGGTTACCTTCCCCTTAACTGCCTTAAAGAATTTAGATAGAGTGTTTGTACCAGGAAAGAACTAATAGCAAAGATACCTTTTTATTGCAAAGACTTATCTGCATGACATGACAAAGATTTGTTTACCAAACATTTGTTCTTCTCATCTTCCTGTGAATTATTCTCCTCCCCTATGAAGCCCCAGACCCCTACCGCTTCTCAGGATGGCATATAAGACTCAACTGCCTAACAGTCCTTGGGTTTCATGTCTTTGGGTTTCCCATATCTAAGAAGAAAAATAAATTTCTTTTTCTCCTGTTAATTTGTCTAATATCAATGTAATTATTAAACCAGCCAAAGAACCTAGGACGGAGGAAGGAGTAAGTTTTCTCCACCTGTACTTACTCTGGCAGAAATTGTAAAACAAAGATGACGAAGACATTGCCCCTTGTTTTTAACAAGCTCATGGTCTAGTCAGGTGGACCCAGTCCTTTAATAGGCCTTATCAAACATGTTTAATGGACTATGTTTTAGACTATGCTAAAAAAAGTACATAATACTTTGAAAACTCAGCATAATGATGAAGGAAAATGAAAATAAATGACATTTTCCCAAGTGTTTATGTACACTTTTTTTTTCATTTATATATTTAAAAAGTTACCCATTTCTAGCAGAAAATAAGAACATATACATATATGTCTGCTAATCTAGATTCCTGTCTTGAATTTTATATATATATATATATATATATATATATATATATATATATATAAAGCACATTTGCAGGTCTGAAAATGTGTATATTTTGTTTAAATAATCCATTTTATGATATCCAGTTATGCTCTTCAAAAGGAATTATTTTTTGAAGACAGACCTTAGGTAGTCATAGATTAAATAAAATGAATCTAGCTTGAAATTGTTACTATAAACATGGAAAATTCAGATCTATTGGGTCAGTTTTGGCTTGTTGATAAATGGTAAATTCAAATGAACAAATCCTTATCAAAAATCTGTAGTATAGCATCGTTTTATCTCTCCGATAGTTTCTTCCCATTCTGCTAGGGCAGAGCCCTGCAATGCTATTGCCTTGTTCCTTCATATTGGAGGTGACAATCAAAACAACCCATCCCTCTGTTCTCATGCATTTTCCAGTGGTAAAAATATGACAAATCCACATCAATCAGGGGTCTTCCTTAGGTCCTTTTTCTATAATGGAAACTAGCAAAAAAAAAAAAAGTGTTCTCTTTCTGTTCATGAGGCTATATTGTATAAAAGCCAGAAACAGCATGTGACCATGGTCTTGGATGTGTGGAGACAGCTGATCCAAGAGAATAAAGTTGAAGCAAAAAGAAGTGGTGATAAAAGACAAAGAAAGAAAAAAAAAAAAATAGGCCAGATCCAGTGCAAAAACAACAGGCCTGAGGATATCGATATTCCTGCATCCAGTCAATAATGAAACCAGTTTCATCCCCATCTCTTTTTGAAATTTGTTTCATGTACCTTTTCCACTTCAGGCTAATTGAACCAGTTTTCTATTACCTGGTTCAAAATGAGTCCAAATATGTTATTAAAGATATTATAAATTTACAGAATCTGCTCAACAGTCTTTGTTCAGAAAAAGACTGTTTCCATTGACTTCCCTAAGCCTGTGGTAGAATACAGCTGCTCTAACTTTCCAATTGTTCAAACCCTTAAATATCAATTATATAAAAAATCTAAGACAAGTAGTTTTCGTGGAATATGAGACAAAAAATAAATGAAACTTAGAATATTTTATTTGAGGCTATTGTATTAAATAGATATATGAGGTAATAGGATTTTTTAAGAAAGTTAAATGCATTATTTTTGATATTAAATATCAATTTTTTTTTTTTTTTACTTTGACTTCAAATTTAACCTAAACCACTATGGGAACAATTTCAAAATCCCATGAATTTCCAAAGACCAAGTAATTATAGCAACTTCTTTTTATATAGTAATGTCTATTTCAAAGTGCTTTAAAATATAATTTGTTTAACTTCATCAAAAAGCTGAGAAGCATATATCATTTTTTAAAGATATTATTTATTTATTTGACAGACAGAGATCACAAGTAGGCAGAGAGGCAGGGTGGAGGGGGTGGGGAAGCAGGCTCCCCGCTGAGCAGAGAGCCCGATGCAGGGCTCAATCCCAGGACCCTGGGATCATGACCTGAGCTGAAGGCAGAGGCTATAACCCACTGAGCCACCCAGCTGCCCTAGCATATATCATTTTTAATCAGAGTAAGAACACCCTTGTCCAAAGACAAAATACTGGCAAATGGTTTCACAAAAAGGGAGTATATTTCCAAGTCCAGTGTTCAATAACAACAATCTCGAAGCATGGAGTTGTGGTTATTTACATAGATGTTAATCAGCTAGAGAAACTGAAATAACTGCAATGATAATTATAAAAGCCTGGAATGATAATGTGTATACATTGAGATTTAGATCACCTGCCATTCATACCACCTATACTATGCAAGTACCATTTGAAACCAGAGCTGAAGATCAGCTACTAAATGTACTTCAAGTTGTCAATGTTTGTTGAACAGAACTGCATTAAAGGAAGCCTGATTTGTTCATATATATCTACTTAATTATTTTATAAGTGACACAGTACATATACATAAACATTCCAAGCAATTTTGATATGATGGAAAAATTACAATCTGAGCTGAACTACTTAATAAATATACAATGAAGGTAAATTGTAACATGTACTATAAGAGAACAATTGCACTGGACACTTGCTAAAAATATCAAGAAAGACTTTATCCCAGAGGATTGTAATAGAGGTCAAGATTATTGTAATTGGGGAGAGAGATTGAATTCAAATTAGCAGAAGAAAAGGGTGAAGAAGGATTTTTTAAAAGCTGGGGTGAGCTAATGGAAAAGTTCAGGAAAATATTAGGGGAGATTTGTGAATGGGACTAGTCCATTGTACTTGCCAAATCATCCCTTATCAAAGTTAGATTCCTATCATTTCAAAGACCAGAAGACAGGGGATCTACATTTATTGATGATTACATTTCAAACGGTGGGCTGCTGGGTCCTTGAGAAAGACGTTCCTGGGTTGTAAAGAATGTATCACATATTCATTGGAAAATTAAATGAAAAATATGAAATTTCTTAATAAATTTATAAAATACCAATGTGAAACTAATAAAGCTTATATCCTATAACAATTGAAATTACTGCAATATAGAAGTAGGATATAAATCAACAAAATTACTTATTTTCTCCCACATTTCCAACCCTTTGGCCATCTTCGAATTTTTGAAGTTTTATTTTATTTCCAGTAACAATATATTATAGAAGAAATAAAATAAATATTTTGGAATTAGTTGGAACTGAGTTTGAATTTAATTTTTGCATCTACTGGTAACTTTACATAAGTGGATTAAATTTTTTGAGATTTTCTTTTTCATATGTGCTATGTGGTGGGATAAAAATATTTGGAATAAAATATATACCAGATATTAAACAACAAGCATATAATAGGCAACATACTTCCACATATACCCAGGGTTTTATAAATGGTGTTCTTCCTGAAATTCCTTTCCCTGCCCTATTTGTCTGGCTGTCTTCCTCATCTTTACAAGGTCAGCATTTTTTTTCTCATCAAAGCCATCCCCTTCTTAACTCTCATCCTGTGTTGGTTTTTATGTCCCTGTATATACCTCTATCCTGGCACAGCATTGTATAATAGACTAATAACTCTGACAAACAATGAACAAGTTTTTAGTAAATGTGCTGCTGAAGCGAGCACAACAATGAACAAGTTTTTAAAGAATTATTGTTTAAGTGTTTCCAGTCCAAAATTATTTCATGGACAACTTAGTTTTTCAAATAATTAAGAATAAATAATTCACATGACATGTAAAAATGATGAAGAGTTTTTCAATTCATGTAATGACCCTGGCATAATCCTAAAATCTAAGTAAGAAAAATAATAGCAGAAAATAAAAGAAAATTTCACATGTCCACCCTTCTTATAAGTAGATATAAAGTATCTCAAATAAAATACTAACCTATAACTGAAATAAATAATAACATATGAGACTCAAAAAAGGGTTATTTCATAAATAAATCTGATAGGGAAATATTTTATATAATTCATCACATAAATACGTTAAAGTAGAATAAGAGACATACAAACTTTATAAAAATGTTTAAAAAACATTTGATGAGATGTAGTGTTGTTATTACTATTATTATTAAAAGTTCTAACTAAACTTGGAATAATGGACACTTGATATGTTGTTTATCTGAATATGTCATTTATCTAGCTTAAAATGATTATCAAAATCAAGATTAATTATAATATTTTATAGGGGGTATATGAGTAAAGAATAAAATCAGTTACCCACCATCATTGCCATTATAGGGCTGCACTAATTTTCCATTGTCAAGTAACAAATTAGCACAAATCTGGTTGCTTAAAATGACTTCCCTTTATTAGTTCACAGCTCAGTAGATCAGAAGAGTCGGGGGGCTTGGATAGCTTCTCTGATTGGCATCTTACAAAAGTAAAATCAAGGTGACTGGACTATTACCTGGAAGTTCTGAGGAAGGATTTACTCCTAAATGCATCCAGATTTTGGCTGCATTCAGTTCCTTGAGTTTGGAGTTTGAAGGTCTGAGGTCTTCAGCTCTTTGTTGGACGCCTATGTCCAACAAGGGGATGTTCTCATCCCTTAGATGTTGCTCTCTGGTTCTACAAATTGAAAAGAAAGGATAAATTTGAGGGAGGATATTTTTAATATAAATAACTTTTATACAAAACAAACTAGCAAATACCCAGCAGAAAGCAATTCACAAGTTATAAGCTATTTTGTTAAACTATAAAACAGAAAGAACAATGAGACTCATAAAAATAAAAAAAGAAAAAGAAACACGACATAACTTATTTTCATACCAATAAAAACCAACTTAAAAGAACAAATTGGGCTGTATGTTTCAGGTGTCTTTAAATTATGCCTAGCATTTACTCCAGGAATTTTATCTATTTGTACTTATTCTAAGGGAATGATTAAATATCATGCAAAACTTTATAGTAACAATCAGCCTAGCATTTTATTTTATAATAACAAACTTTGGTGATGTAAAAATGTCCAATACTTCAAGGATGGTTAAATAAATTCAGTACACCTCTCTAGGAGAATACCATTAAAACTGGTGACCTGGAGGCATATTATTCAATAAACAAAGAGTAGATTCAAAAAGCAAGCAACCAAGAATTTTAGATAGTATATCCCCACTTGGAGAAAGAAAATTATATATATATATTATGCATATACATATATATTATATATATATATATAAACAGTAATTTTGTTCATGCCATAAGATAATTAGTAATATTTATATTATTTTGTTTATTTTCTAAATCAACAATATAGACTGGCTGCAGAACTGTAATTCTCTCCGCTAGACTAGGAGCATTTTATTTAAAGATTTAATTATTTACTTGAGATAGAGAGAACATGAGTGGAGTGAGGAGAGAGGGAGAGGAAGAGAGAATCCTCAAGCAGGCCCCCTGCTGGCCAGGGAACTTAATACAGGGCTCCATCCCAGGTCCCTAAGACCATTACCTGAGCCTAAATCAAGAGTCAGATGCTTAACCAACTGAGTCACCAGGTGCCCGTAGAGTAGGAGTATTTTAAAGGAAGGATTTGAGTCTTATTAAAAAACTTCCTTCAGGGTCTGGTTCTGAAGGAGGTGTTCAGTGAATGTTTGCTATATAATTGATCACACTATCAAGCACTTCTTAATTACTCCTTTGCAATGAGAAAAATGAATTCTGCAAGATTTCTGGATATTCTGTCATTAAGTATCTAGCCATTTTATTGGAAAACAGCTCATCTCCTCAAGTATGAAAAGGGACACTTTCAGACTACATCAAAGTAAAACTGTATAAGGTACTTCTCTGTAGCATGCTAGGTAGAAATAAAATGAAATATGTGACAACATTTGTTACTTGGCAGGGTTCTAAAAACAGTGTTTGACCTAAATACTATGAAACCCAAATTACATTAGTACACATATTGATTAGATGCAGTGGAAAGATTTTTGGGTTTTCTATGTTTTGAAAGGAGCTGGAACAGGACCACTTTTTTTCCCCTTCAATTTTCAAGCAACACTAAATAAGTGTTTTGCAATGAACCATATTCACCTTGTTACTCATTTAGCTTATTTTGTTTGAAAACATTTACATAGTGAAAAGCTGTTAATGGCATACTGATAACCCTGGTGCTATGAGTAAAGAGATTGCTGCTTTGTGCTAAATGTACACTTTACCCTTTTACTTCTTCTAAATACCTCTATTGCTAACGATGTTTTTCCTCCTGAAATTCATATTTCCTAAGTAATCTGCAAATGTAGGAGAGTCATGGCGGGACAATCTCTATTAAAATGAGCTGTCTTCCCCAATCAGCAAATGGAGAGAATTTCATGCAAGGGAAAACTCTGTACTATTAAAGGAAATTGAACTAGAAGTTTTTATTGCCTGATGGGGTATTGTCTTATAGGTGATCTAAAGGACAGTTTATGCATCTAATGATCTGCTTTTTTAAGTACATGGACATTAAATTGGCCATTTTTAAATGGATTTTGCAGTGAAAAATACAGGGGGAGTCTAAATGTAAATGTTACATAAAATTAACATGTCGAACTAATGTGGATATATATTCTGGTTTTAATATCTACCAAAATGGGCATCTGGGTGGCTCAGTCGGTTAAGCGACTGCCTTTGGCTCAGATCATGATCCCAGGGTCCTGGGACTAAGGCCCGCATCAGGCTCCCTGCTCAGCAGGAGGCCTGCTTCTTCCTCTCCCTCTGCCTGCTACTCCTCCTGTTTGTGCTCTCTCTCTGTCAAATAAATAAATAAAAACTTTTAAAAAATATATGCAGCAAAACTTGGACAAATTAATTTAAATTTGGGGTTTTTTTACTGCATTTTACTCTAATATGCAAATTAAATAGTGATGAAATTTATGAGAGTGCTATTTATGAATGCCTCAGGAACTGATGGCTGTGGTGTATTGGCTATAGAAACATTCTTTCTTAGGGCGCCTGGGTGGCTCAGTCGTTAAGTGTCTGCCTTCAGCTCAGGTCATGATCCCAGGGTCCTGAGATCAAGCCCTGCATCAGGCTCCATGCTCAGCAAGAAGCCTGCTTCTCCTTCTCCCACTCCCCCTGCATTTGTTCCTTCTCTCACAGAGTCTCTCTCTTAAAAAAAAAAAAAAAAAAGAAAGAAAGAAACACTCTTCCCTGACATCC
>NW_026739457.1:0-35547 GCF_022355385.1 Mustela nigripes
GGATGTCAGGGAAGAGTGTTTCTTTCTTTCTTTTTTTTTTTTTTTTTTAAGAGAGAGACTCTGTGAGAGAAGGAACAAATGCAGGGGGAGTGGGAGAAGGAGAAGCAGGCTTCTTGCTGAGCATGGAGCCTGATGCAGGGCTTGATCTCAGGACCCTGGGATCATGACCTGAGCTGAAGGCAGACACTTAACGACTGAGCCACCCAGGCGCCCTAAGAAAGAATGTTTCTATAGCCAATACACCACAGCCATCAGTTCCTGAGGCATTCATAAATAGCACTCTCATAAATTTCATCACTATTTAATTTGCATATTAGAGTAAAATGCAGTAAAAAAACCCCAAATTTAAATTAATTTGTCCAAGTTTTGCTGCATATATTTTTTAAAAGTTTTTATTTATTTATTTGACAGAGAGAGAGCACAAACAGGAGGAGTAGCAGGCAGAGGGAGAGGAAGAAGCAGGCCTCCTGCTGAGCAGGGAGCCTGATGCGGGCCTTAGTCCCAGGACCCTGGGATCATGATCTGAGCCAAAGGCAGTCGCTTAACCGACTGAGCCACCCAGATGCCCATTTTGGTAGATATTAAAACCAGAATATATATCCACATTAGTTCGACATGTTAATTTTATGTAACATTTACATTTAGACTCCCCCTGTATTTTTCACTGCAAAATCCATTTAAAAATGGCCAATTTAATGTCCATGTACTTAAAAAAGCAGATCATTAGATGCATAAACTGTCCTTTAGATCACCTATAAGACAATACCCCATCAGGCAATAAAAACTTCTAGTTCAATTTCCTTTAATAGTACAGAGTTTTCCCTTGCATGAAATTCTCTCCATTTGCTGATTGGGGAAGACAGCTCATTTTAATAGAGATTGTCCCGCCATGACTCTCCTACATTTGCAGATTACTTAGGAAATATGAATTTCAGGAGGAAAAACATCGTTAGCAATAGAGGTATTTAGAAGAAGTAAAAGGGTAAAGTGTACATTTAGCACAAAGCAGCAATCTCTTTACTCATAGCACCAGGGTTATCAGTATGCCATTAACAGCTTTTCACTATGTAAATGTTTTCAAACAAAATAAGCTAAATGAGTAACAAGGTGAATATGGTTCATTGCAAAACACTTATTTAGTGTTGCTTGAAAATTGAAGGGGAAAAAAAGTGGTCCTGTTCCAGCTCCTTTCAAAACATAGAAAACCCAAAAATCTTTCCACTGCATCTAATCAATATGTGTACTAATGTAATTTGGGTTTCATAGTATTTAGGTCAAACACTGTTTTTAGAACCCTGCCAAGTAACAAATGTTGTCACATATTTCATTTTATTTCTACCTAGCATGCTACAGAGAAGTACCTTATACAGTTTTACTTTGATGTAGTCTGAAAGTGTCCCTTTTCATACTTGAGGAGATGAGCTGTTTTCCAATAAAATGGCTAGATACTTAATGACAGAATATCCAGAAATCTTGCAGAATTCATTTTTCTCATTGCAAAGGAGTAATTAAGAAGTGCTTGATAGTGTGATCAATTATATAGCAAACATTCACTGAACACCTCCTTCAGAACCAGACCCTGAAGGAAGTTTTTTAATAAGACTCAAATCCTTCCTTTAAAATACTCCTACTCTACGGGCACCTGGTGACTCAGTTGGTTAAGCATCTGACTCTTGATTTAGGCTCAGGTAATGGTCTTAGGGACCTGGGATGGAGCCCTGTATTAAGTTCCCTGGCCAGCAGGGGGCCTGCTTGAGGATTCTCTCTTCCTCTCCCTCTCTCCTCACTCCACTCATGTTCTCTCTATCTCAAGTAAATAATTAAATCTTTAAATAAAATGCTCCTAGTCTAGCGGAGAGAATTACAGTTCTGCAGCCAGTCTATATTGTTGATTTAGAAAATAAACAAAATAATATAAATATTACTAATTATCTTATGGCATGAACAAAATTACTGTTTATATATATATATATAATATATATGTATATGCATAATATATATATATAATTTTCTTTCTCCAAGTGGGGATATACTATCTAAAATTCTTGGTTGCTTGCTTTTTGAATCTACTCTTTGTTTATTGAATAATATGCCTCCAGGTCACCAGTTTTAATGGTATTCTCCTAGAGAGGTGTACTGAATTTATTTAACCATCCTTGAAGTATTGGACATTTTTACATCACCAAAGTTTGTTATTATAAAATAAAATGCTAGGCTGATTGTTACTATAAAGTTTTGCATGATATTTAATCATTCCCTTAGAATAAGTACAAATAGATAAAATTCCTGGAGTAAATGCTAGGCATAATTTAAAGACACCTGAAACATACAGCCCAATTTGTTCTTTTAAGTTGGTTTTTATTGGTATGAAAATAAGTTATGTCGTGTTTCTTTTTCTTTTTTTATTTTTATGAGTCTCATTGTTCTTTCTGTTTTATAGTTTAACAAAATAGCTTATAACTTGTGAATTGCTTTCTGCTGGGTATTTGCTAGTTTGTTTTGTATAAAAGTTATTTATATTAAAAATATCCTCCCTCAAATTTATCCTTTCTTTTCAATTTGTAGAACCAGAGAGCAACATCTAAGGGATGAGAACATCCCCTTGTTGGACATAGGCGTCCAACAAAGAGCTGAAGACCTCAGACCTTCAAACTCCAAACTCAAGGAACTGAATGCAGCCAAAATCTGGATGCATTTAGGAGTAAATCCTTCCTCAGAACTTCCAGGTAATAGTCCAGTCACCTTGATTTTACTTTTGTAAGATGCCAATCAGAGAAGCTATCCAAGCCCCCCGACTCTTCTGATCTACTGAGCTGTGAACTAATAAAGGGAAGTCATTTTAAGCAACCAGATTTGTGCTAATTTGTTACTTGACAATGGAAAATTAGTGCAGCCCTATAATGGCAATGATGGTGGGTAACTGATTTTATTCTTTACTCATATACCCCCTATAAAATATTATAATTAATCTTGATTTTGATAATCATTTTAAGCTAGATAAATGACATATTCAGATAAACAACATATCAAGTGTCCATTATTCCAAGTTTAGTTAGAACTTTTAATAATAATAGTAATAACAACACTACATCTCATCAAATGTTTTTTAAACATTTTTATAAAGTTTGTATGTCTCTTATTCTACTTTAACGTATTTATGTGATGAATTATATAAAATATTTCCCTATCAGATTTATTTATGAAATAACCCTTTTTTGAGTCTCATATGTTATTATTTATTTCAGTTATAGGTTAGTATTTTATTTGAGATACTTTATATCTACTTATAAGAAGGGTGGACATGTGAAATTTTCTTTTATTTTCTGCTATTATTTTTCTTACTTAGATTTTAGGATTATGCCAGGGTCATTACATGAATTGAAAAACTCTTCATCATTTTTACATGTCATGTGAATTATTTATTCTTAATTATTTGAAAAACTAAGTTGTCCATGAAATAATTTTGGACTGGAAACACTTAAACAATAATTCTTTAAAAACTTGTTCATTGTTGTGCTCGCTTCAGCAGCACATTTACTAAAAACTTGTTCATTGTTTGTCAGAGTTATTAGTCTATTATACAATGCTGTGCCAGGATAGAGGTATATACAGGGACATAAAAACCAACACAGGATGAGAGTTAAGAAGGGGATGGCTTTGATGAGAAAAAAAATGCTGACCTTGTAAAGATGAGGAAGACAGCCAGACAAATAGGGCAGGGAAAGGAATTTCAGGAAGAACACCATTTATAAAACCCTGGGTATATGTGGAAGTATGTTGCCTATTATATGCTTGTTGTTTAATATCTGGTATATATTTTATTCCAAATATTTTTATCCCACCACATAGCACATATGAAAAAGAAAATCTCAAAAAATTTAATCCACTTATGTAAAGTTACCAGTAGATGCAAAAATTAAATTCAAACTCAGTTCCAACTAATTCCAAAATATTTATTTTATTTCTTCTATAATATATTGTTACTGGAAATAAAATAAAACTTCAAAAATTCGAAGATGGCCAAAGGGTTGGAAATGTGGGAGAAAATAAGTAATTTTGTTGATTTATATCCTACTTCTATATTGCAGTAATTTCAATTGTTATAGGATATAAGCTTTATTAGTTTCACATTGGTATTTTATAAATTTATTAAGAAATTTCATATTTTTCATTTAATTTTCCAATGAATATGTGATACATTCTTTACAACCCAGGAACGTCTTTCTCAAGGACCCAGCAGCCCACCGTTTGAAATGTAATCATCAATAAATGTAGATCCCCTGTCTTCTGGTCTTTGAAATGATAGGAATCTAACTTTGATAAGGGATGATTTGGCAAGTACAATGGACTAGTCCCATTCACAAATCTCCCCTAATATTTTCCTGAACTTTTCCATTAGCTCACCCCAGCTTTTAAAAAATCCTTCTTCACCCTTTTCTTCTGCTAATTTGAATTCAATCTCTCTCCCCAATTACAATAATCTTGACCTCTATTACAATCCTCTGGGATAAAGTCTTTCTTGATATTTTTAGCAAGTGTCCAGTGCAATTGTTCTCTTATAGTACATGTTACAATTTACCTTCATTGTATATTTATTAAGTAGTTCAGCTCAGATTGTAATTTTTCCATCATATCAAAATTGCTTGGAATGTTTATGTATATGTACTGTGTCACTTATAAAATAATTAAGTAGATATATATGAACAAATCAGGCTTCCTTTAATGCAGTTCTGTTCAACAAACATTGACAACTTGAAGTACATTTAGTAGCTGATCTTCAGCTCTGGTTTCAAATGGTACTTGCATAGTATAGGTGGTATGAATGGCAGGTGATCTAAATCTCAATGTATACACATTATCATTCCAGGCTTTTATAATTATCATTGCAGTTATTTCAGTTTCTCTAGCTGATTAACATCTATGTAAATAACCACAACTCCATGCTTCGAGATTGTTGTTATTGAACACTGGACTTGGAAATATACTCCCTTTTTGTGAAACCATTTGCCAGTATTTTGTCTTTGGACAAGGGTGTTCTTACTCTGATTAAAAATGATATATGCTAGGGCAGCTGGGTGGCTCAGTGGGTTATAGCCTCTGCCTTCAGCTCAGGTCATGATCCCAGGGTCCTGGGATTGAGCCCTGCATCGGGCTCTCTGCTCAGCGGGGAGCCTGCTTCCCCACCCCCTCCACCCTGCCTCTCTGCCTACTTGTGATCTCTGTCTGTCAAATAAATAAATAATATCTTTAAAAAATGATATATGCTTCTCAGCTTTTTGATGAAGTTAAACAAATTATATTTTAAAGCACTTTGAAATAGACATTACTATATAAAAAGAAGTTGCTATAATTACTTGGTCTTTGGAAATTCATGGGATTTTGAAATTGTTCCCATAGTGGTTTAGGTTAAATTTGAAGTCAAAGTAAAAAAAAAAAAAAATTGATATTTAATATCAAAAATAATGCATTTAACTTTCTTAAAAAATCCTATTACCTCATATATCTATTTAATACAATAGCCTCAAATAAAATATTCTAAGTTTCATTTATTTTTTGTCTCATATTCCACGAAAACTACTTGTCTTAGATTTTTTATATAATTGATATTTAAGGGTTTGAACAATTGGAAAGTTAGAGCAGCTGTATTCTACCACAGGCTTAGGGAAGTCAATGGAAACAGTCTTTTTCTGAACAAAGACTGTTGAGCAGATTCTGTAAATTTATAATATCTTTAATAACATATTTGGACTCATTTTGAACCAGGTAATAGAAAACTGGTTCAATTAGCCTGAAGTGGAAAAGGTACATGAAACAAATTTCAAAAAGAGATGGGGATGAAACTGGTTTCATTATTGACTGGATGCAGGAATATCGATATCCTCAGGCCTGTTGTTTTTGCACTGGATCTGGCCTATTTTTTTTTTTTTCTTTCTTTGTCTTTTATCACCACTTCTTTTTGCTTCAACTTTATTCTCTTGGATCAGCTGTCTCCACACATCCAAGACCATGGTCACATGCTGTTTCTGGCTTTTATACAATATAGCCTCATGAACAGAAAGAGAACACTTTTTTTTTTTTTGCTAGTTTCCATTATAGAAAAAGGACCTAAGGAAGACCCCTGATTGATGTGGATTTGTCATATTTTTACCACTGGAAAATGCATGAGAACAGAGGGATGGGTTGTTTTGATTGTCACCTCCAATATGAAGGAACAAGGCAATAGCATTGCAGGGCTCTGCCCTAGCAGAATGGGAAGAAACTATCGGAGAGATAAAACGATGCTATACTACAGATTTTTGATAAGGATTTGTTCATTTGAATTTACCATTTATCAACAAGCCAAAACTGACCCAATAGATCTGAATTTTCCATGTTTATAGTAACAATTTCAAGCTAGATTCATTTTATTTAATCTATGACTACCTAAGGTCTGTCTTCAAAAAATAATTCCTTTTGAAGAGCATAACTGGATATCATAAAATGGATTATTTAAACAAAATATACACATTTTCAGACCTGCAAATGTGCTTTATATATATATATATATATATATATATATATATATATATATATAAAATTCAAGACAGGAATCTAGATTAGCAGACATATATGTATATGTTCTTATTTTCTGCTAGAAATGGGTAACTTTTTAAATATATAAATGAAAAAAAAAGTGTACATAAACACTTGGGAAAATGTCATTTATTTTCATTTTCCTTCATCATTATGCTGAGTTTTCAAAGTATTATGTACTTTTTTTAGCATAGTCTAAAACATAGTCCATTAAACATGTTTGATAAGGCCTATTAAAGGACTGGGTCCACCTGACTAGACCATGAGCTTGTTAAAAACAAGGGGCAATGTCTTCGTCATCTTTGTTTTACAATTTCTGCCAGAGTAAGTACAGGTGGAGAAAACTTACTCCTTCCTCCGTCCTAGGTTCTTTGGCTGGTTTAATAATTACATTGATATTAGACAAATTAACAGGAGAAAAAGAAATTTATTTTTCTTCTTAGATATGGGAAACCCAAAGACATGAAACCCAAGGACTGTTAGGCAGTTGAGTCTTATATGCCATCCTGAGAAGCGGTAGGGGTCTGGGGCTTCATAGGGGAGGAGAATAATTCACAGGAAGATGAGAAGAACAAATGTTTGGTAAACAAATCTTTGTCATGTCATGCAGATAAGTCTTTGCAATAAAAAGGTATCTTTGCTATTAGTTCTTTCCTGGTACAAACACTCTATCTAAATTCTTTAAGGCAGTTAAGGGGAAGGTAACCAGCTCTTGATTGTTTTCAGTTTGAAATGATTCACATGTCAAAGTGGCATGTTTCAGGGTTACATTCTGCTCCCCCTCTCAATCCGTGTTTGTAGAGATGAATTAGTGGTTGGATATTAATGTATTATTGGATGGTAAATAAACATATAATTTCTCAACTCAGAAAAATCACTAAGAAGCTGATCATCAGAGAATTTATGGTCCTTCATTTTTCCAAAAATATAGGTAGTGAATTACCATATTTCTTACATAATTAAAGACATATCTCTGTATGCCCTATTTTCCCTATTTCTCTCATTCATGCCCTTCAAAACAAAACAAAATAAACATGACCCATGTTTTGTGGTTTCTTGCCATTAGTGGCTCTTGTGACCATAACTTCCCAGTTATTTCAGGAAGCTTATATATGTATCTCTTCTACTTCCCTGCCTCCTACTCTCCTATGAATTTCACTGCTGTTACCTTGATTATGAGCAGGTAAATTACTTCTGCAGCTGAATCTCATTTGGCATGGGTTCTTTTCAGGTTTCTCTGCAGCTTCTGTTCATTATCACAGCAGCCACTTACGACGGCTAATCTGGTACAGAGCAGGTTGCCGCAGAGCTTCCAGAGTCCTCAAGATCCCAGAGCAGCACCGTGTTATCCAAAGTCTTTTGATGAAGAAACATTGCCTTCCAGGTAGATGCAGAAGATGGTTTCTTCCCTAGCCTTAGCTGCATTCTGCTATCTTTTTTTTTTTTTTTAAGATTTTATTTATTTATTTGACAGACATTGATCACAAGTAGGCAGAGAGCCAGGTAGAGAGAGAGAGAGGGAAGCAGGCTCCCCGCTAAGCAGAGATCCCGACGCAGGGCTGGATCCCAGGATCCTGGGATCATGGCCTGAGCCGAAGGCAGAGGCCTTAACCCACTGAGCCACCCAGGTGCCCCTGCATTCTATTATCTTGTACGAACACTGTTCTGACCCCACTTTCTTACAATACTTTTAGAAAGCTATTATTTAAGATTGGACCTTAGAATTTACATACTCTAAGGACTAAATTCAAACTCAGATATTTTATTCAGAAAAAGTCACAGCAATAATGATAATACAGCTCACCCATGAACAACATGGATTTGAACTGTGTGGGTCCGTTTATATGCAGATTAGTTTGATAAATACAGTATAGTACCTTAAATGTATTTTCTCTCCCTTATGACTTTAATAACATTTTCTTTTCTCTAGCTTACTTTATCATAAGAATACAGTAGATAATACATAAAACATATAAACTATATGTCAGTTGATTTTATGTTATCAGTAAGATTTCTGGTCAGGAGTAGACTAGTAGTTAAGTTTTGGAGGAGTCAAAATTTCTTTAGAATTATTAATACTTTGTATATGTTCTTATTTGCATTTGAAGCTTGACTAATCTTTGGGAGAGCCCCCAAATAAGCAAATATATATATATTTGTATTTATGCCCCAATAGTTTGTACACAGGTTGAATGGCTTACCCAATTAAATATACACTTGTGCCTATTAATAAGCCCAACATCAGCATAGGTACAATTAACCTAACAGTCATTTTTAGATTTAAATTACATTTACATTTTGATTTGAAGAGAAAACCTGTCTCGATTTGTTTCTTTATGGCTCCCTAAGCAGGGCAGTGTCTTTTGTATATTGTGGGGTTATATACTGCAGACCATGCTATTTGGATCATTGATGTCTTTAATTAACACATAGAAGGTCATGTGAGTGCCCAGGAACTGCCCATGGCAGATGCTTTGCCTAATCATTATCGGATCCAATCACTATTAATCACTGAAGTTTCATTGGGGTTTACAAGTGTTGAGAGGAAACAGCAGGTTTTTCTACACAGACCATTGAAGTCATTCTTCTTGTCCATTAACTCTTATGAGGTAATGATGCTAATGCTTTCCCAGGAGGACCATGTATCTAATGCTTTCCCAGGAAGACCATGTATCTTTCCATACACTGTGTGCTTCTGGTTTGAATTGTAGAGCGTGGTTTGGGTCACACTGGTATATCATACTCTTCAATAATGAAAACATTCCTATTTTGTATATCAGACCATACAGGGCAGACTCAGGAGCAGGAAAATAAATAATGAGTTCAGTTTGATTGTGACTATTAAATAGCATTATTTAATAAGAACTATTTTGTATGTGGCCTTTTGTATTTGGGCCATTATCCTCATTGGACCAGATCCAAAAATTATACATGATTGAAGAGAAGGAATGTTTTAGCCTCAATTTGTTTTAAGTGGATCTTGAAGTAGATGGACATCACCAAACAATTATACAATGTCTGATCTTATTTTTACTCTGTAGGGTGCAACCTAACCAAACTCATATTTAACAAATTGTCAGTTGGTGACCAACTTCCAAGCCAATATTTCCATCTCTTTATTGTTTCTACTTTCTCTGTGTGGGTCCATCCAACTAAGCAAATATTTCATGACCACAGTAAGTTTCAAGCCCTTGCTGGGGCTATGAGTACTATATAAATGGGAATACATTACAAATATTCTGCTATAAGAATATTTTAAAAATAGAGATGATAAAAATCAGAACACTAAAAATACAGGTAAAATGAGGTAAATACTGTGAGATGAGTTACAAACAAATTGGTATATGTGTGTGAGGAGCCCCTTTTGAATACAGAATAAAGTGTGATTGTTTAGCAGGCCATTCAAAGCCACTGTAATATGTTCCTCAACTCATTGTATGGGCTTTACCTTACAGTGGGTCTACCTAGTTTCAGCTTAATTAGGTTACTTATTGTTCCCACATCAAATCTCCATCTTCTTTTCCTATTTTTTTTTCCTTTTCTCTTGGAAAGCTGTTACCTTTAATACTAATAGTCAAATACATTTTTAAAGATCACTTAGAATGACCAACACTGATGGAATTTTAAGAGAAGAAGATCAAAGTTTTCCTTAATGGTATCATTAATCAAAAATAAGAAAATTAAAAAAAAAACGAGAAAAAAAGAGAAGAGGGATGTTAGCTTAAAGGTTTGGGAAATAGAAAAAGTGGTAGACTCATTATTTGGTATGTTGACACAAGATATCATCATGTCATTTGTGAGGAAATATCCAGGTATAGATTAAAAATGTTTCTCTGGGGCTCTAGAAGAAAGTGCTAGGCCTACAGAATCAGATGTAAAATGGACTGCATTAGAACCTCTGTTTGCAGCAGAGATCATCAAAGGGAGGCACATCAAAAAAGCACAGGAAGGTACTATCAGAATTCAGGAGTTCCTATAGTTTATGGGCAATTGGAGGAATACAAAGCTGTAAAGAACCTAAATATGCAGTCATCTGGGAACATTGAGAAAGAGACAGATGTAAAGGTAAGTTTAAAGAAGCCAAGGCTCTTTACTACTATCAACTACTGGAGAAAAGTCAGTGACTGAGTATTAGGAAAAGGGCTTTGGCTTGGAAGATGAAATTGATCATTGCCCTTTACCACAGAATTTCAGTAGAGAGTAAGGGCAGTGATTTCCAAGGTATTGGTTGTTGAGTGGATGGTAAAATAAGATTTTATTTTTCCCGAGGTATTCAATATAGTGTTAGTGAAATTAGCTACTAACGAGTTATTTACCCTAAATATTTATAAACTTAGATTATTATAACCTATATTAACAAATTATTACAAGGCTTAGATACAATACTTAGAACATAAGCACTTGCTAAATACTATTGTCTATTACTATTTTAACTATTACAGAATTCAGTCTCTCTTTTCTATCTTTGGTCACCAACCATTTCTTTTTCTTTTGATCAGCTTCATTTTTCTAAGTAAGTGTCACTTGAGGTAATTTCTACTGTGTCTCCTAGGCCTTGGTGTCTCAGCTGGCCTCCCTTATTACTATTAGTGCATTGTGTTTGAGACCCTCGTTCCTCAGATGGATATTGCTGACAAGACTGATGGGAATATGCACATTTTTTCAGAAATTCATTTAGTAAGAGTAGTGCCACTCTTCTCTGACACATCATTGGAACTGCCTACATATTCTTCTGGCTGCTATTATTGACACCTGAAGTTCCTTAAATGTCAAAGCTAAGGCACGAGTGTGGCAAAGTTGTAGTTAAGAAAGCCCTTTTGCGGGGCGCCTGGGTGGCTCAGTGGGTTAAGCAGCTGCCTTCGGCTCAGGTCATGATCTCAGGGTCCTGGGATCGAGTCCTGCATCGGGCTCTCTGCTCGCCGGGGAGTCTGCTTCCTCCTCTCTCTCTCTGCCTGCCTCTCTGCCTACTTGTAATCTCTCTCTGTCAAATAAATAAATAAAATCTTAAAAAAAAAAAAAAAGATAGCCCTTTTGCATTTCCATGGACCACATTATTAGAAGGAAGTAAGAGCAGAACTGCCTTGAGGACTAATATTTAATTTAATTTTATTTTTTAAAGATATTTATTTGAGAGAGAGAGAGGGGGAGAGAGCGAGCAAGCATGGGGCAGGCAGTGGAAAAGGGAGAGGGGGAGAGAGAATCTCAAGGAGGCTTCGCACCCAGCATGGGGCCCAATGCAGGGCTCAATCCTATGACCCTGAGATTGTGACCTGACCTGATATCAAAGGTTTTGATTGAGCCACCCAGGCGCACCAGAGAGCAATCTTTAAATCCCGAGGTCTTGCTGGCAGTTTAGGTGTCCCTGAGAGGTAGGCCAGTGACAGTTCTGAGTGATACCTTACTGTGATCAGATTCATATGCCATTTTAAAATAAAGAGGTTTTTTTTTTTTTTTTTTTTAAGCTAGATATTCCTCATTTCCTCAGGTGAACTGCATATGGTGGTCCCTCCCACCCAGTTTGTCAGACATGACCAAACAATTTGAATTTCAGTCAAGCTTAAGCCCAAATTGTACCCCTCTATACAGATGAATCTCAACTGCCCACTCTTAGAATACAATTCTTT
The DNA here is from genome assembly GCF_022355385.1 of Mustela nigripes. Lineage (NCBI taxonomy): Eukaryota > Metazoa > Chordata > Mammalia > Carnivora > Mustelidae > Mustela > Mustela nigripes. The sequence goes on from NW_026739457.1 coordinate 12,198, forward strand.
ATGGTCCTTTTATAATTCTTCACATTTGGAAGCAAGATAATTGCTGCCCTTTGTTCCTGACATCTTTTTAAGAATGTCTGTATAATAACTGCCTTGGTAGATAGAGGTAATGTCTTCCTCTGAAGCAAAGAAAAGGTGTGCTTACTGCCCATTATAAAAGATTTAGGTGCTCTAAATTCAGAATTCCTTTGCTGTAGTCCAATACACACAATGGGCTGCTCTCTCCTGCCTTCTTTGTGTCATCTTGTGAGACTGTGGACTTGGGAATTGGGTATAATAATATGTTAATCCTCTGACTAATGCTATCTTTGTAGGTAATAAAATACTTTGTTTATGACCTAAGCTTTCTGCCAGCATCTACATAATTATGGCAGGCTAATTTGTTAGCTTTCAAGTAGAAAAAAATCTTAGCTTTCTCACAGTTTTTCACACTTACCTCATAGTAAACACTAAATAAGAACTATTATTAGTATCCAGAGCCTTATCACCACAAGAAATCTCTGAGTTGGAATAAATGATGCCTAACATGTCAAATTCCAAAACATCTGATTGAAACTTGTGAAATGTATTAAGAAATCTCTGAGTTGGAATAAATGATGCCTAACATGTCAAATTCCAAAACATCTGATTGAAACTTGTGAAATGTATTAAGAAAAAAGGAATTTTGCTAGGAACTCAGGGTTCTTTAGAAAATTATAACTTTTCTGATTCTAAGACTTTTTATTGGTTTGCCTGCTTCCCAAGATTTCGAAGGGAACCAAATGAAAAAGTTCAGTGAACTGAACTGAAACAAGTTCTTCAAATTACTTTAATCTCTTTTCCACATGATGAAAATGTACATTTTAAACATGTGATAGAAGAAACATCTAAAAAAATATTTATTTGACAGAGAGAGATCGAGAGAGCGCAAGTGGGGGTGGGTAGCAGAGGGAGAGAGAGAGGGAGTGGCAGAGGAAGAGGGAGCTGAGCAGGAAACCCTAGGTGGGGCTCCATGTGGGGCTTGGTTCCAAGACCCTGGGTTCATGACCTGAGCCAAATGCAGATGTTTAACAGAACTGAGATACCCAGGTACCCCAGAAGAAACATTTTTTATGAGCCAAATGCAGATGTTTAACAGAACTGAGATACCCAGGTACCTCAGAAGAAACATTTTTTTATGTTTTTATGTTTAATATCTTCCAGAGATAAAAACAAAAAAAAACAGAAAAACTTTTATCCTACATCTTTTATTGGTATGATACGTTTTTTTAAAATAAATGTTGATGGTGTTAGTATCCATTTAGCGATTTACAAATTGGAGAAAAATAAAGAGAAAGAGGTAGAAGTGATGGTAAATTAGATAATAAGAGTATACTTTTTATATATTATTTTGGCTCAGTACAAGGTTTCTGAATCTTAGCACATTTGAACCTGATGAACCTTTATTATGGGGGGCTGTCTTGTTCATTGTAGGATGTTTGGTGTCATCCTTGTCTTCTACCCACCAGATGTCAGTAGCAGCCTCTTCCACTGTTGTGACTCTCAAGAATGTATCTAGACATTACAAAATGTTCTTTGGAGGTTAAATTCTCACCCAGAATTGAGACCCACTAATTTAGAGCTTGACAGTTTTTCCTAAGTGTTTCTTTATAATTTTCTCTATAATTTATCTCATTCCAACTTCACATGATGTATTTTAGAAATGAAGAAAATTAATCTTAGAGGAGCTAATTACCCATGGTAGCACATCTACTGGATGCTAGGACTAAGGTTGCAATCTATATCTTTATTCTTCAATATGGTGTTTTTCCTCCTATTTGCCAGGTGTTAATCAAACATTGTTGCATCAAAACCAGCTGGAGGGGGGCGCCTGGGTGGCTCAGTAGGTTAAGCGGCTGCCTTCGGCTCAGGTCATGATCTCAGGGTCCTGGGATCGAGTTCCGCATCGGGCTCTCTGCTCAGCAGGGAGCCTGCTTCCCTCTCTCTCTCTGCCTGCCTCTCCATCTACTTGTGATTTCTCTCTGTCAAAAAAAAACATGAAATCTTTAAAAAAAAAACAAAAAAACAGCTGGAGGACTTTATATAATAAAAAATGCTGTGCCTATCCCCAGAGTATCTGATTCACAAAGTCTAGATTAAATTTTAATAACCAATATTTCTAATGAGTTCTTTGGTGATGTTGATGCTGCTTTTCCAGGGTCTACACTTTGAGATTTACTAGACTCTCCTGAAATGTATCTTGCTTAATGTTTTACAATTTGTCCAATACACTTCCCTGAAGTGCAGCCTTTTTCCTGACCTTGAGTAATTTATAGAACTTGAATCTCTCCTATGTATGTGAAAATTGTGACAAAAGGCAATGAATTTGTGACAATAGGTGATAAGAATGACTGAAAGATTTGGTCCAGAACTTAAGTTCATGTATTATTAGAATGTCTCTCTTGAGATATCTTTTCACAAAAGTTAAACGTTGAATTGGATCACAACTAATTCTGTAACAAATTCATGGTATAACTTTGCAGAAGTTACTTTAGCTCTCCCTTTGAGTTTTAATTATCTATAACATAAGTTTTCTTTTTTTCTCTTAACGTAGATGATCAGCTCCAACAGTCTATATCCCATTATTACTGTAATATTTTAATGCATTTAAATTAAAATGAAAAGGTCATCGACATTTCTTTGAATTCTCTTCATGGATATCTGGATAACCATGTATTTATATAATATTCTCTGTCAGTAAACTTCAGGTACTGGCAGCAGGATTTTAAGCCCTTGTGCTTTTCTTTATTGTCCAGCTGAGAAATTTAATTTCTCATTTCTTTGTATGAGCATAATCTGCTGATATTGTTATTTTCCAATCTATTATTAAGTATTAAATGTCTTTAAATTCTGTTCTCAAGTTCTTACTCCTCTATTCTCAAGTTCTTATTATCAAGTTCAGAACTTATTCTACTTTCACATTAATGTGTCAATCAAAAAAAGTTTAAAGCTTAATTCCATAGTAATTTGATAAAGATCAGGAGATGTTTCTTCCTTTCCTCAGTTGACATAAATTAATGTGTAGTTTAGCTGAAGAAAATAGCTTCATCTTTTATCAGCATAAAAATATGATTCCCTCTTTGATCATTTCAGCTAGAGAACATTTTTGTCACCTGTATATAATAGTAGAAACACTTTTATTGGTCATGTAAATCCTATAAGCTTTTGTGAGTCACTTAGCTATAGCAAGAAGAGATCAAATCATTTAGATGAGAAATGAAGTAATAGCAACAAAAGGGAGAGATTCTCGTGGTTTTGTGTTTGCTTTTTCTGTGACTCATAGTCTGTGACTCTTTTTACAGCAAAGGCTCTATCTGAGCAAGGGGTCTCTGAGCAATGAGGTGATAGAAACTGCATTAAGATCATTGCTATAATTTTTCTTAAGATAAATGCAAATTGTTAGCTACTTATCTAAATCACCCTTTATCTCTCTAATGCAGGGGCTGCTATAGTTAGTCACAATGCCTCTCAATTTCAAAAAAGCATTACCTAGGAAAATGGCAGATTGCACAAGTGAGAAAATAGAAAATAATTATAAAATCTTCTATTGTGTTCTTTTTAGTCATTGGAATGGTTCAGGAAAAAGCTTATCATATCAACTGTGAGATAAATACAAAGTAAGAGCACTGGGGGACAGTACAAGGAGACTAAATACTGTGAATTAGAGCCCTTGCTTTGCCATCTACAGGTTGCATGATGTAGAACAAGTTATTTGACTTCTCAATCTCAATTTTCTCATCTGTAAAATGTGAATAAGAGTAACACCTGTCTTATAGCAATTGTGTTATACATGAGGAAACTTCAAGTACCTTGTAAGGAATGTAATATATTCTCAACAAACATACATTATTATTCTTAGGCAGGATATATATTCCTAAAAATATACATTTTTATTGCTCAAAGAGCAATCTTTGTAAAATTTGTTTTAGTCTGTTCTTCATTGTACAGGATTCATAATTCTTCAGTGGTAAAAATAAATTAATTTGGATTCAGAGATGCATCACTTTTTCAGATAAATTATTTTGGTACTAGGATTTAATTTATTTCAACAAGTTTCTCTCAAAAGCATACTATGTGCTACCACAAAGCTGTTAGGATCAAAAGAAAGAAAAGACTGAGGCTACAATGACAGCATTGTTAAATGTGTTTAGGATTAAAGAAATATTCTCACCTATAAAGTGGTAATAATGAAACTCATGGTCATGTTGTAGACAATAATACAAAGATATTGCTTTATTAACTCATTCAAGATCATATTTGCAGTAATGAAATAATGGATGCTAATCTACATAATTACATAAAGTAAAAAAAAGCAACACAAAGATTTAAATGTAAAATGACACCCTTAAAAATGTGTACAAATCATCTCAGAAAACCCACTCAAAAGATAGCTTTTAATTATATGACAGATAATATTTATATTCACCTTCAAGTTTATCCAAAGTTAAGTATCACCTTTAAATAAGGTGGCCCTTCAAGAGACTAGCAGCGTTTTACATGTATGTCCTAAAGATTCTGATAACAGGTACTATTGATAACTAACAAGGAGTATTGGAAAGGAAGAATTGGACAGTAAAGATCTCTCAGTGGATCTGCAATATCACTCAAGAACACTGGGGCTTGATTTTATTAACTAAATATCAATATACTATCATAGTCTCAAACTTCAGTGGTTTTATTGTTTGCTGTTGTAGAGTTAAGAGACATATAAAAGTAATAAGAGAATAATAAGAATAAAGATATATAAGATGTATAAAAATAGAATTGAGAAAGAGAGAGGTAAATTTCCCCTCTAGAATTATTTAAAGTAAAATTATTCAACATCATGGGGACTATACAAAAAAGCTTTCAATGGCCAAATTGGGCTGAAGACTATGGACACCAAAAGATGGAGGAATAAGAAGCACCAGGAATTTGTCTCCCCACCTAGACAACAAGTACACTGGCAGAATCTGTCTGATATAACTATTTTGGAACTCTGCAATTTATCAAAGGCTTGCAAATTCCAGGGGAAGACTTGGATGTAAAGCAGACTTACTTTTGGTCAATTTCATCCCAGCAGACTAGCAGCCATTCATCCTCCACCAGCTGACTTTTGGCAGACGGTTGTGCATGTGTTTCTGGAGCAACCTGCACACAGCTTGCAGAAATCAGGGTGTGCCAAAAAGAACCTGTTCTCCAATGTAGAGGATCTGTGCTGTGGTTGCTGATTGCTTCTTCTGATCTCTGAAGTACAGACCGAGGCAGGTGACCATTGTTGTTCCACCTCCCCCCTTTGTTATTAGTTCCTTCCTCTCTGTCTGAAGAGATTGCCAGGAGATGTAAAGAGCCAGCACCCCACCTCCCCAACCCTTCTTTTTCTCTTTTTCCTCTTTTAGAAGCCAGACGTTAAAGATGAGGACATTCAAAAGCAACTGTATATTTGGGAGAAATTAGAAATTGACTATGTCTAGCAAGGGAAAGGCTCAGACTCATAAAACACGAGATGACCTTGGTTTACACATCACGCGGATCCATGACACAGAGATAGCTCACAGAATCAAAATCACAAAAGCAATAAATGAAATAATCATCACCACTACCAACAGGATAATGGGGAAAAGGAATAATCAGATTTGCAGACTTAACATATTATTAGATTCAAATGTCCAATATTGAACAAAAACAACAACAACAAATCACAAGGCATTAAAAAAAAAAACAGGAAAATATGACCCATTCAAAGGATAAGAAAAACAAATTAACAACAGAAACTCTTTGAAATAAACCTGCTGTCAGAAATACTAGACAAAGATTTTTAAACGGTTATCCTAAAGATCCTCAAAGAACTAAAGGAAGATATGAAGGAAGTCAAGAAGATGATGGATGAGCAAAATGGAAACTCTTAAAAGTAGGTAGAAACTCTGGAAGGTCTGGAGCTGAAAAGTACAATAACCAAAATTAAAAATACCCTAGAGAGATTTCAAAGCAGATTTGAGCAGGCTGAAGAATTATTTCAACAAATTTAAAAATAGGACAATGAAAATTATTAAGTCTAAGAACAGAAAGAAAAACATTGAAGGAAACTGAACAGAACCTAAAGGATCTGTAGGACAGCATCAAGAGACAAACATATGCACTGTGGGACTCCCAAAAGGAGGAGAGAGAGGAAAAGAGGTAGAGGGATCATTTGAAGACATAACGGCTGAAAACCTTACAAATTTGAGAAAAAGCTGAACATAAACATTCAAGAAGTTCAACAAACACCAAATTGAAATCAAAGAGACCCAAACCAAGACACGTTGTAATCAAATTTTTGACTACCAAAAACAGTGAATTTTGAAAGCAGCCAATAGAGAAATGCTCCTCCACAAGATTATCAGCAGATTTCTTTTCAGAAACACTGGAGGCCAGAAGACCATAGCTTAATATATTCAAAATGCTATTAGAAAAAAAAAAGTTAGCCAAGGGGGTGCCTGGGTGGCTCAGTCTGTTGAGTGCCTGCCTTCAGCTCAGGTCATGATCCTGGGGTCCTGCTCCAGATCCATTGGGCTTCCTGCTCAGTGGGGAGTCTATGTCTCCCTCTCTCTATGCCCCTGCTGCTTATGCTCAGTCTCTCTCTCTCTCAAAAAAACAAAGAAAATCTTTTAATTTTTAATTTTTTAAAATGTTTTGAAGATTTTATTTGTTGATTTGGCAGAGAGAGAATAAGAAAGAGAGAGAGCACAAGCAGAGAGAGTGGGAGAGGGAGAAGAAGGCTTCCTGCTGAGCAGGGAGCCCAATGCGGGGTTCCATCCCAGGAGTCCAAGATTATGACCTGAGTCAAAGGCAGCCGCTTAATGATTGAGCTACTCAGATGCCCCAACAAATAAAATCTTAAAAAAAAAAAATTAGCCAAGAATCCTATATCTGGCAAAATTGCTATTTAAAAATGAGGGAGAAATTAAGACATTTACAGATAAACAAAAGCTGTGTGAACTTGTTACCTTTAGACCTGGCCTTCAGGGTGAGAGGAAAGGATACTAGACTCTAACTAGAAGCAATAAAGAATGAAAGATCTCAATAAGGGTATACATGGACTATTATAAAATCTAATATTATTGCAACAATAGTTTGTGAATCCATTTTTTGTTTTCTACATGATTTAAGAGATTATTTAAAAAATTATTAGCCTGAAACCTAGTGTTATTGTAGCTTTGGGTTGTAATGCTACATGTTGTTTTTCTGCATAATTTAAAACAGTATTTGTTCATGTTTTTGGGTACAGAAGGTGTAAAGATGTAATTTTGTGACATTAACAGCCAAAAGATGTGGGAACATATCTATGAAGAAGCAGATTATATACATTAAATGGAATATTATTCAGCCTTAAAGAGGAGGGGAATACTTCAATATGTTACAACATTGATGGGCCTTGAAGACATTATGCTAAGTGAAATGAACCACACACAAAAAGACACATGTATGATTCCACTTATATGATGCACTTAGAGTGGATAAATTAGAGACAGAAAGTAAAATGGTGGTTACCAGGGGCTTAAGTGTAAGAGGAATGGGGAGTTTTTATTTAATGGGTATCAAATTCAATTTTATAAAATGAAAGAGTTATGAAGATGGATAGTGGTGATGGTTATATGACATTATGAATTTATTTAATGTCACTGAATCGTATACTTAAAAATGGCTATGATGGCAAATTTTATTTTATGAATATTTTGCCACAATAAAAATATGGGGGACACTATAATCCCAGACATATTCCTAGAGTGGTGAAAACCATACAATTTTAGACCTGTAAGTAATGTGGGTATAGGTTATAAGAAATCATAATTGATCCTCCTTTAGTAAAATCTAAATTATGTTAATTTTATATAGTAAAAAGGGCAAATTCACAATTTCACTTTTTATAATCTATATCTAATTAAAAAGGGGTCAAAAGAGGCCACAAACAACTAAGAGAATGTTTTCTTCAAAGTAGGAAAATACTGAATATTTGTGAAATTTTCTCTATCATTAAAAAATATACATTAAAAGAATAAAGGAAAAAAAGAGGCACAGAAATCTTTTGAGCTAGTAAGCGTCATCTAATCAATTAGCTTTTCAAGTTTTCCTTAATCACCTTGCCAAAAAATCAATAATCTGAATAAAACTATATGTACCTATCCATTTAGAACTGTCCAATAATTTTGGATTTGAGTTTGTAGATTTAGATACAAATAAATATATTCAACACTTCCTAAAAGAAAACAGAACAAAAGAAACTTTGGAAATTTGATATCTTGCCATGAATGCAGATAGTATATCAAAGGGTGAAATGTAGTGCACACTGTATTAATAAAAAGAATAATAAGTCACCTTTATTGAAGACTTACTTTATACCTAGTATTTTGCAAATATTTTTCATTTTATTATCCCACTAAATTAGTGCCATTAACTCTTAACAGATGACTAAATTAAAGCTTAAAATTTTGCGTTGATTTGATTTAGGTTCCATACATAATATACAAGAATTGATATTCAAATCCAGTTGTGCCTGGTTCCAAAACCTGTATTCTTGGAGACACGGAGACTATAGAGAGGTGACTTGAGAGCCCCTAGAGCTGGAAAAGGTGGAGGGCAGGCAATGCCAAGACTCATGCTGGGTCTTCTATCTCAGCTTCCACTAAAATATTTCATTAATTATTGGTTCATGTACTGGACTTAGATGTTATTTCAAGAAAGTGTTTCATTGCTAAAATATTTAAAAAAGCTACTGTTTAAAGCAAAAACATTTCATGATACAAATGTGTATTATTACTCCTTTTTTTCCCTCCCTTCGACAGATTCAATTGGTAACCTTAAAAAGCAACCTCAAAATGACCTTGCTATGAAAAACTTGTCCTTAGGTTCTCCTGAATCTTCATACCTTCAGGCTAGGTTCTGATCAAAGACCTTCTTCCAAGTTCACTTTGGGCACATCATTCAAGGTCATTATTTCTGTGATTGCTTTTTTAATAGCTTGATTCTGAAGTCATTTTCACAAGGATTTCAATTCTTCACATCCACCTCATCTTAAAATGTCTTATCTTTTAAAGGGGGTGAATTGTATGAAAAGGAGAAGACAAACTAGCTATATTTTCCTAAAATTATAGGTCATCAATCCTAGTCATGGGAAAACTATTGTTTCTTTAACCAGGCATTGGGGAGTGGCACTGGTCCTTTTACTTCTCTGTCATTGACTGGTGCTGCTACCACACTTAGACTTAATTTATTCTCTGTCATTTATTGGTTTATTCCCAACAATGCTTTTAGGTGCAAATTTCTTCAAAGTTGCAAGAGCAATGAAGCCAACATTTAGAAGTGCTTATAGGTTCCCTTGGGTCAGAGACCTTGACTTGCTTCATTTTTGTGTTACTTTCTTTTCACCAACACCATGCAAGACTAATAAATTTCAAAAGGAAGACATTTATAAAATATTTAGAGGAGAGAATATAAAAATTAAAGTGTATAATGGAAGAATCAAACAAGATTAGATTTATCTGTGATTAAAACTAGTATTTTAATTACTTTGCATGTGATATTTGAATAATGCCTAGTTCTTCTACACACACACACACTTTCTGCATGAAGATAAAATTATATATGAGTCTATTTTTCTTATCACTGTTGTCTATCCATCTAAAAACGTAGTAGGTTCTCAGTATTTATGTATCAAATAAACTAACTTATGTTAATTCAATTTTTTATAATAATATGCACCACATTAGAAGAAACTATGTCTACTGCAAAGCAACAGTTGTCTAACTTTGTCATATTGCTCACTGACTTGTATTTATTTGACTGTAAATTAATTAAATTTGGCACAGAATTTCTGTACATATTTATGACTCAAGACACCAAGCAACTTCAGAGTGGGGGTAGAGAGAAGCACTTATAGTTTGGGACTCATAAATGAATGTTTTTATGAAGACAATAATACTTCAGATGGGTTTTGTACAAATTTATTGCTTTCTCCTCATGGAAGAGCTTAATGTAAGAGTTGTAAAAGATGCCCAAATGTAGGGCCATCACTCATTTGAGAGAAGAAGTCTGAATGGATAAATAAATGGTCAATGATTTGTTTTATGTCTATAGTAGCTTAACCATAACCCTGTATATTTCAGCACAAAGATATTTATGAACAAGGATTAATATCTTAACACATATCTCATGGCAACGCTGAAATACCTGTAAAATATTTTCAAGCTATTTTTATTTGAAAATAAAACAATTTTCAGGTAACATTTACAGCCTGATCTACTTCATCTTGAAATAAAGGTGAATTTAAGACTATAGTACCAATTTTAATGGATTGGGGAACTTACACATTTAAAATCACCGTAATGGATGGTGAATGTATTCATAAATTATTAGACCCTAAGAAACAAGGAAAAATCATTGTTATCTCAGGTGACTAAATAGTTAAAGTCTTTTTTTTAAGCATAATTGAAATTTAACCATCATAATACCTATGGGCCATGACTATCTATATTCAGATTTATTGATGTAAGTTAGTTTCTCAGACAACTTAAGTTTTAGAAACATCCAACTTTGGCGCCTGGGTGGCTCAGTGGGTTAAAGCCTCTGCCTTCAGCTTGGGTCATGATCCCAGAGTCCTGGGATTGAGCCCCCGCATTGAGCCCTCTGCTCAGCAGGGAGCCTGCTTCCTCCTCTCTCTCTGCCTGCTTCTCTCCCTACTTGTGATCTCTGTCTGTCAAATAAATAAATAAAATCTAAAAAAAAAAAAAAAAAAAAAAAAGAAAAGAAATGTTTCCTTATATAGTGCCTTGCATGGAGCCAAGAATTGTAAGCAATCTCCATGCCCAGCTTAGAGTCTGAAGTGGGGCCCAGATCTCCCAATGCTAAGATCATGACCTGAGCTGAAATCAAGAGTCTGACACTTATCTGACTGAGCCACCCAGAAGCCCTGTTTTACCATGATTTAGAAGTAAGCAAAACAGCAGGGAAAGACCATAATGTATATAAAATAAGGGTTATTAAATTTCCCATATTATATTTTGAACAATTTTCTCATTTTTAAAAGAAAGCAACTATAAGGGGACAAAATTATTTAACCCTATTTTCTTCATTTTGCTCCCATGTTTGATGTCCCCTCAAATCCAAAAGATGATGCAAAGGAAATTGTGCTGTGGAAATTTCTAGTATATATTATGACTATATTATTGAAAATTATATCAACTTAAGCAGCTCTGCTTACCCAAGGTGTCTAGGAATGGAAAATCAAATACTGCCATTGAATAGTCAAAGCATATAGCTATTCCTTTGTCCTTACTTTGGTCATCTCTTTATTTTTCATACCCTGTGTAAGTCGACAAACAAAAGCAGCCTTTAGAGTTGAATTAGTTGTTAGCATTATGAAATACCACAATAATTCTAGAAAAATAAGTGGATATATATATATGTATATATACACATATATATGTATATATATATATACTAGCTAACATGTTTATGACATGTGCTAAAATATCTGAAAGCTTTCCTAATGTCTTTAGTGAGGAATACTTTTTTAAAGATTATTTATTTATATATTTGAGAGAGAACAAGCAGGAGCAAGGGGGAGGAAACAGAGGGAGAGGGAGAAGCAGACTCCATGCATAGCAGGGACCTCAAAGTGGGGCTCAGTCCCATGATCCTGAAATGATGACCTGAGCCGAAGGCAGAAGCTCGATGAATTGAACCACCCAGGCACACAGGTGAGGGAGATTTTTAAAAAATTACCTATCAAAAGAATTACTTTCCTGCCACCATTTTATGGGTCTGCTAATGCAGTCCCTATTTAAAAGATAATAAAAGAGAGATGAGATCCATTTTTCCACCCAAAGAGAATGCAACTTCTAAATCTGGCTTGAATTTAGGTTTTCTGACACCCTGTGATGCCCATTATTCTAAATTATGATTGACAAAGTGATGTAGCAATGTCTTACAGTTAGCAACACATTTCTCATATTTCTAAGCAATATATAATCATAACTACTACCATATTAACTAATAAGGAACCTAAAGCAGTTGCTATTTTATGCTAGAGAACATCACAAACTCAAAAGATCTGAAACCAGTCAAGTTTAAATTTGTACTCTAATATAAGCTACATTATTACTGTTTAATTATCTATCTCCTTTATAATCTGACTTATACAGAGGTAGAGATTTTGCCTGGTTTACTAATAATTGTATCCTAAACAGTTTACTAAGATAAATATATAGTAGATGGCTCAATAAGTATTTGTCGATCAAATTAATAAACAAATGAACTCTAGGGGAGGAGAACACATGCAGAATTTCATTAAACAAAGTTATTCTAAAAGATGAGAAGAAAATCAACAGAAGAAAAAATTGACAATCCCTAAGAGGTCCCAGTTTAACTTTTCCCCCAGAATTATTTAATACAAACTGTATATATTTAGGCTTTACAATATAATTTCTTGATATATGTGTACATTGTAAAATGCTTACCTCAATCAATGTAATTAATGTATTTACCCCTTCACATATTTACTGTCCTACCTTGTGTGTGTGTGTGTGTGTGTGTGTGTAGTGAAAACACTTGAGATCTACTCTTGGAAATTCAAGTACACAATACTTTACTATTAATGATACCCACCATATTGTATATTAGAGCTACAGAATGTATTCATCTTACAATTGAAAACTTTTATCTTTGACCAATATCTCTTTTTTCTCTAACTCCCACCTCACAGTAACCATTATCCTGCTCTCTTTTCTTATCTGACTTCTTTTTGAGTCCACATAAAGTGAGATCATGTACTATGTGTTTTCCTGGGTCTGACCTATTTCACTTAGCCTAGTGTCCTCTAGGTTAATCCATGTTGTTGCAAATGGCAGAATTCCCTTCTTTGTTGAGGTTGGATAATAATTTTATATATATAAAATTTCACTTGTCAATGGACAGTTGGGTTGTTTCCAAATCTTGGCTATTGTGTAAACATGGGAGCATAGATATTTCTTTAAATAATGGTTTTATTTCCTTTGGATATATACTCAGAAATGGAATGCTGAGTCATATGGTAGTTCTATTTTAAATTTTTGGGGTAACTTTCATATTGTTTTCTATAATGGCTGTACCAATTTATATTCCCACCTAGTGTACAAAAGTTATTTTTCATATTGTTTTCTATAATTGGCTGTACCAATTTATATCCCCACCTAGTGTACAAAAGTTATTTTTCTCCATATCTTCACCAACACTTATTATCTTTTCCTTTTTGATAATAGCTATATGGTTGTGAAGTGGTATCTCACTATGGTTTTGATTTGCATTTCTCCAATGACTAGTGACACTGAACATCTTTTCATGTGCCTTTTGGCCATTTGTAGGTCTTCCTTATCCCATTTTTAATTGGATTATTATAATTATTTTGCTATTGAGTTGTAGGAGTTCCTTAGAAAGCTATATCATCAAAATAGAATGGAACTAGAATAAAAACAGTCACATATACCCATGAAATAAAGCCCAGAAGTAAATTCAAGCATATAGAGTCAACTAATCTTTGACAAAGTGCCAAGAGTACACAACAGGGTAAAGATAGTTTTTTCTCTAAATGGTGTTGGGAAAACTGGATATTCATGTGCAAAAGAATGAAATTGGTCTTTATCTTATGCCATACACAAAACCAACTCAAAATGGATTAAATGTATATCATGAAACTGTAGAACTCCTGTAAGAAAACAAATTTTGTTGACATTGGTTTTTGCAATAATTTTTGGGACTTGACATCAAAAAAACAGGCCACAAAAGTCAAACAAGTGGGACTACATCACACTAAAAAGTTTCTGCACAGTAAAGGAAACAGCCATCATCGAAAAGGCAAACCTATGGAATGTGAGAAAATATTTGTAAACTATATATACTATAAGGAGTTAATATCCAGTTTGACTATTTTAATTAGTTACTTTTGTGATTTGGCAATATCCTAAACATTCCAGTAAAATGAAACAACTCAGCAGTAGAACTCAGTGAACTATTGGGCAAAATGGAAATTGACAAATATATGGCCAGATGCCTTTTGGCATAGAACATTGCAATAACAAAGTTGTTCTGATCATTTGATCCTTGGGTTATTAATAAAGTTCTCCAAGCAATTACATTGTTCTCTTCCTGTGCCTTTATCCTAATTTTATCCCAGGCATCAACATCCTACAACTTGATTTATAGCTTGATGTTTTTCCCATCTCCACTAATACAGGTGACAAGTAATAAATATGACACATCAAAAAATTCATACTGTTATTGTATCTCACTAAATGTGTATAATTCAGACTCCTTGTCTATTCAATTTAGTGTACACATCAACAGATATTTAGAACTTAGAAGCCAGCTCTTTGAATTGAATTGGAATAGCCTAGACCAAATATCCCATGACTCATCAATAGTGCCTGTCTTTTATAATCTCAAAATTTTGGTATTAAAATTCAAATTTCAAAACTTACATGAGTCACAGTGTCAGAAAATTTGGTGAAATATTTCTTCAGACTATATTTTCTAGACCTACCTAACTTCACATAGGTGCAGATATTTAATGACTCAGTATAATATTTCACTACAATTTTAGTTTAAATTAGGGGGGAACAACTTGAAATATTTCATATTTTAAAGACATTTAGAGTTTGGTTCCAGTTAAGCCTTCAAAAATGTTAAGTCTATAAAATAATATTAGAGACATTTCATCAACATTTCTCTATAACTCAAGTTTTGCAAATTTATCTTAAAAGATGTGGTGTAGCTAAAGCTATGGTTTGAAGCTTAGGACAGCTGAGCAGTTTGATTGGTGATCGAGGGATCCCTAAGATGAGATTTGTGGACACTTTGAGGACCCTGTTGGCCTCTTTTTCAGAGAATTTGCTTAGAATTATAACCCTGATATGTCTTAAAAATCAAAGTAAATAAGCCCATTGGGTTAAAAGAAGAAAATGTATATTTTGAGTATTATTTTGAAGATAAGTAACTCAGTTTTAAGCATTTCTGTATGTATATATGTATGTTGTATGTTTTCAACCCAAGACAATTTTATTTTACAAAGCTAGTTGCTGAACATATTCAATGTGTATAATGGCTTAAAGATAGCTTTTTTTTTTTTTTTTTTTTTTAATTTCTTGCTTGTGTAATGTCCAGGGTGTATGATCCTGACAGATTGACTAATCTCCTTCCAAGGTTGGATCAAGAATCCCAGTATTTTTCTCTTGTGGTTTTAGTTACTTCAACTTGTGGCTTCCATGATTACTGTGTTTATTTTTGCTCAAGATGGCGGGAAGGAGAAAGAGCTTGGATTTCATATACGGTAGTTTTTAATGAACCAGTGGTATAAGGGGTTAATATGAGTTTTCCCTGTATTTCATTGGCCAGGACACCATCATCTGGTTTTATGGGCTGAATTGTGTTTGCCCATAATTTATATGCTGAAGTCTTAAGAAGTCCAGTATCTCAGAATTTGACCTTTATGGAGGTAATTAAGCTAAAGTGAGGTCTTTCCCCTTTAGACTATTAGTTGTCTGAGGTCAGGAATTAGATTCTCTCCTTGATTCCAAAGTGCCTAGCACATTAAGTGACATGAAGTTGACATTTAATAAATATTTGTTGAACGAATAAGAGATTATGTCAACATGAAAAACCCTGAGGGAAGTTTAAAAATTGGTAAATACATTGCTGATGACCTTCTGATATATTTTTTTTCTGGGTTATTCCAAGTTCTTTATTTCTTGCCACAGAAACTGACCAGCTTATTTATTTTAATTAACCATTAGCTCCCCCAGGACAGTCAGTGGCCAGCAGCTACTTTGGTAAATACCAGCAGTATGGAGCATCTGGTTCTCTGAAGTTTAAGTCCCGTGTTCAAGTCATATAAATTTTTCAGTCTAGAGACTTGAAGGCTCCGTCCCATGGCAAAGGCAGGGGAGATTTGATCTCAAGAATGCCTCCTACTACTTTGCATTTGCATACTCTCCCAGACAATAGCCTCTCATTAAACTTACAATAACTCTGTTCAAAACTAGTTGAACTGTCAGGAACTATATGTCACTGTCTTACCTGTTTTCTTGGTTGTCCCATTAGCATACATAGGTGCCTGTAGGGAGTTTAGACTCCTTATCAGAAGAGAAACAGGAATATGAAGACTTCTGAGTCATTAAGAAGTATTTACTCTCCCAGAAAAGCCCAGAAATCATCAAAGGTTAGAGCTAAAATGGATAGTGATAAAAGATTATCCTGCCTATCCTTTATGACCAAGGTCATAAAGAAAATGAGGGGTGAAATGTTTTTATTTGAGATAAAATAATACAGCAGAAAATGTGGTAGGGAGGAAGGAAGGGTTTGTGTGTGTGTGTGTGTGTTTTCCCCAAGGTTGCAGTAGGGTTGTATGAGATATTAATGTCCCTCAACTGTACAAGATTCTTGAGTAGCTCTGGGAATTGGAAAGTCTGCAATTTACAACCTCTCTCCTCTGTTCTTATAAGCAATTTAACCAAGCTCCTGTTAGCAAGAGACACTTAAGGAACAGAAATCCTAGAGGAGATTTTTAAACCCATAGTAAAGATAATACAATCCTCCTGCATAAAAACAAAGAATTATTAATGCCGTGCTTCTGGTGAAGTCTCATTTCACAACCAATGTAACTTTTTGTATTAAATCAGCCCCACCAGTACTGGAATGAGCCAAGCTCAGGTGTTATTTATCACTAGCCATTTTGGGTGCACCAACCATAGAGCCAGCCCTCAGTTTGACCCTTCCAATTGCTCACCGCCCTGTGTGAGTGGAGGTTTTTATCCATAGACATGCTGATCTTTTTCAGGATTCAAATTTATTTTCCTGACATGGTTCATAGCTTCTGTCTCCAGGTACTTGTCCTCTGAAGGAAGAGCCTGCCTTTGCTGTACACTTTCCAGAGCAGATCATATCCCTTTGGCAAGTTGTAGCCCTAGCTTCTTTTCACCTCTTTAATCTCAGTTTATGAACCATTTACCTGAATAATTCATAGTCAATTGAGGCGCTATTTTTGCCATTTGCTGAATCACCCAGGATGTATGTCATGAGAAGATGCTATAATTGCAGAGTGATTGAGATTGACAGAGTTGGCTTTTTGTTTTTGTTTTTGCTTTGTTTTCTGTTGTTTATAGGTTGCTTTGACAGACCCGAAGAAAAGGCATTCCTCTTCCTTTCCCAGATGAAAAGCCTATATTAACGGGTGACATTATTTTATACTTCTTTCTTTTCTTTTCTTTTTTTCTTCTTTTTTTTTTTTCTTTTTAAAAATAAATCACCTTGGGACGCCTGGGTGGCTCAGTTGGTCAAGCAGCTGCCTTCGACTCAGGTCATGATCCCAGCGTCCTGGGATCGAGTCCCACATCGGGCTCCTTGCTCAGCAGGGAGCACTTGTGTCTGGTCTGTAATCTCTAGCCCAGAGCTCATTGTTTTTCTTTTCTGCCCATTCCCAGGTCACTGGCTCACCATGAAAGACCCATCCAGGTTCCATCTGTAACCCCTGAACAACTATCCCTTGATCACCTCCTGGCCTAAATGTGCATGTGCCAACCTTATAATGCACCTGGAGGAAATAGACCTCAGAAACATGCACTTGGGTACTCTGAAAGTGGACTTGGAAGGAGGGTAAGGGTTTCCATGATCTCTGGCAGTCAGAACATTGGCCAGGTTGAAAGATAAACTGAGACCTATTGAAAGTGTTGAGTTAATTTGGGGAAATATCAGTTCAAAGAGGGCAGTATCCCATTTGGCAGATTGAAAGGAACTCTGAGATTCTGAACAAGATGAAAAACTTTTGTAGATGGAAGGGAGTAGGAAAATGGAAGGCATACCATGAAAAAGTGGGTTAGTAATTGTAGCTACTTTCCTTTCCTGGACAACAGGGGTTTATCGGGCAGATTACCCAGTTAGTGCTGATGAAGTGATTCCTGGCTGATCAGCTTAAGTTTCCATTTCTGTAAGAGCTAAGACTATAATTAAGTCTCATTTTGGGGATACAGGGCTTAGCACAAAGGACTCCATTTTGGGCTTATTACTTTATTTACTTACTTACTTACTTACTTATTTACTCACTTTAGCATCCAGGATTAGAGGATGCTTTAGGATTATGGCAGGCATATTCTTTCTGAGTCTAGTGACTCCTTTCCTTGTAAGAGTGGATTAGGAGAAGGGCCAGAGTGGGGCCCTGTTAATTGAGGAATGGTTAACAACTAAGGTAATAGTAAGTCTAAATGAAGTAACAACAAGTTCTTATTTTTGTGCTGAAGTCATGGTAAATACTCCACCAAAGGAGTCTAATTTATATCGGTAGTAGAATAATAACAATTTTGTTGGCCTCAAAGATATGCTACCATATTTATAGCTACCATCTCAGGACCTGGTATTTAGAAAGATCTTAAAAGATGTTTTTGCCATTTATCTTTCATGGGACATCAAAAGGGTAGCTGATGCCAGTGTCAGGGACATTCTTCATGGTTCTCAAGGGGATCTCCTGCAGCTCTGGGACCATACTAAGCTCTGAATATATTTGAAAGCAGTTTCTCCTTTTGGTAATACAGATTTGGGAGGGACAGATAGTTTTCCACTGAGAACAAAGGAGAGGACATTACTATATTCATAACAAACATTAAGCTACCATGAAATTGCTCATCTTTTGATTTTAATTTCATGCCCCTACAGAGGTGCACTCATAGGAAAACTAGTTTATTCCACTTATCAAAATGAGATGAATGGGTTAGATTTAACAACAGCAGCTTGATGAATGAATGAACGTATTTTTGTGACATTAACATAGTTAAAATTCACTATCTTTCCCCATGACCTCCCACATCCGATGGCTTGTGGTATATTAAGAGGCATATTTTAATCCTTAGAACAGCCACAAAAATAAATAAAATAACTACATTCAAAAATGACACAACAAACTACCTATTTTACAAACATATACAAAAAGAAAAAGGAAAAGAGAATAATGAGGCATATAGACAATAAATAGCAAAATGGTAAACATATAGTGAAAGATGAATGATTTTCTTCTAAAATCAGGACAAAGCAGAGAGGTCTGCTCCTTGTCATTATTTTTCAATATTGTGTTGCCAGTGCAGTAAGAGAAAAAAAAAAATCATTCCTATTTGAAGGAAGAAGTAAAATTGTCTGTAATCTCTGACATTGTGATCTATCTAGAAAATCCTAAGGAATACACACATGCACACATGTGTTCTCTCTTTTATGTCTCATAAACAAGCTCAGTAAGGTCACTGAATAAAAAAAATCAGTATGCGTCTATATATTAGTAACAAACACACAAATGAAACTAAGAAAGTTATTCTATTCACAATAGAATAAAAAATGAAATGTTTTACATAAAAAGAACAACAACAAAATGCACTGGTGTCTATGAAACATTCTTGAAAGAAATTAAAGATCTAAATAAATGGAGAAGCATTCCAGTTTCATGGATTTGAATATTAAATATTATTGGGGCTGTAATTCTCTTCAAATTGATGTATATATTCAATACATTTGCTACAAATGTCCGACAGATTTTTTTTTGCAGAAATTAACAAACTGATCTTAAAATTTGTATAGAAATGCAATAGCCAAAACAATTTTGATTAAGAACAAAATCGGATAACATACTTCTCAATATCAGAACTTAAAATAAATGTATAGTAATCAATATGGTAATCAAGACAACATGGTGTTTACCTACGGAGAGTCATATAAAGCAAAGGAAGAATTAAAAGTATAAAATAAACTTTTATACTAAAGGTTAATTGATTTTTGACAATGAAGTCATTTTAGTGGGAACAATACATACTTTTCAATAAATGGTGCTGAGATTTTGGATATCCTTATACAAAAGGATGAATTTAGACAATTACTTCATACTATTGACAAAAATAAACACAAAATGGATTATATATATAAATGTAAGGATTATCACTCTAAGACTTGTAGAATAAAATATAAGAGGAAATCTTGAGGACCTTGAATTAGGCAGAGTTCTTACATATAATACCCAAAACATGACCAATCCAATTTTGTAATATTAATTTTTGGACTTCATCAACATTAAAAACTTTGATGCTTCAAAAATAATCATTATTTTTTAAAAAAAATCCACAGCTTGGAGTAAAATATATACCATCTCTCTGATAAATAACTTGTATCCTGAATATATAAAATATTCTTACAACTCAATAATAAGACACACAACCCAGTTAAAAATGAGCAAAGAATTTACTAGAAACTTCATCAAACATGTAAGTGGCAAATAAGCACATGAATCAATGCTCAACATTAATAATTAAGGAATGCAGTGAAAATCATAATGAAATGACACTTCACATTCACTGGGATGTTTATAATAAAAAGATAGACAATAACAATTGCTGGTGAGGATTTGGACAAAGTGGAACCAATATACATTGCAGGTGGGAATGTAAAATGATGCAATCACTTTGGAAATCAGTTTGACATTTTTTCTAAAAGTTAAAAATAAATTTACTCTATGGCCAATAATTCCAATCCTTGGGAATCTACCCAAGAGAAATTAGTGCATGCAAATTCCTGCATGTGAATGCTTACAGCAATGTTATCCAAAATAGCCCCCAAATTATTAAAAATAAAACCAAATATTCATTAAATGGTGGATAGATAAACCTATGCAAAGGAATACTATTCAACAATTAAAAAGTGGAAATATATGCTATCAGATGAGTTAATCTCAAAAAAAATCATGCTAAATGAAAGAAGCCAGACCAAAAGACTACATATTCTATAATTCCAAATATGTGAAATGTTCGGGGGAAAAACATCTATACTCCCTGAAAGTAGATCAGTAGTTGCCTGGAGCTGGTGTGGGAGTGGAGATTGACTGCAAATGGACCCAAGAAAATGATGGAACTGTTCTAAACATGGCTTGTAGTCTATATATTTACTAGTAATCATTGAGTGCACACTTGAAAGAGAAAGACAACTGTAACATTAGAGAAGAACTTAAAGTTATCTCATCCAATCTCTTGTTTGTATTTATTTATTTGTTTAACAGAGAGAGAGAGAGAGAGATCACAAGTAGGCAGAGAGAGGGAGAAGCAGGCTCCCTGCTGAGCAGAGAGCCCAATGCGGGGCTCGATCCCAGGACCCTGGGATCATGACATGAGCCGAAGACAGAGGCTTAACCCACTAAGCCACCCAGGCACCCCCAATCTCTTGTTTTTAAATCATATTTCAGATTGATTAAATCAGTGATTATTGTAAGCTTTCTATATAATGTGAATTATGAATTTAAGTTAAGTTCTCAATGTATACTTAAATCTCAACCACAGAAAGGTTAAATACTGTGCCTAATGTAATACAGTCAGTAAATGGTGAAGATAATATATCAACCTAGATTTTTGTAGCTCAAAAGTCTGTGTGTACACATTTTCAATTATGTTTCCCAGTATATGATATACACTTTATAGTAGTGCCATACATCTGAAATACTACTCAATTTTAATGATTACAGTTTATTTTTCTTTGACCTGGTTGTGTTTTCTAAGACTTTTGGATAGCTAGGGAGAAAGATTTATTTCCTTAAATCAAACTATGTATATGACATTTGTTAAAAAATCCAGTTCAGGGGCGCCTGGGTGGCTCAGTGGGTTAAGTCGCTGCCTTCGGCTCAGGTCATGATCTCAGAGTCCTGGGATCGAGCCCCACATCGGGCTCTCTGCTCAGCAGGGAGCCTGCTTCCTCCTCTCTCTCTCTCTGCCTGCCTCTCTGCCTGCTTGTGATCTCTGTCTGTCAAATAAATAAATAAAATCTTTAAAAAAAAAAATCCAGTTCATAGAATGCCAATGGACAGATGCCAAGAGGGAGTAAGATAAAAAAAAAAAAAATGAACAGCAGATTCAGATTTGGAGTCAGAAATGATAAGATTATACACTCAGATGCCCCAGTTTCTAGCATTGTGGATTTAGAGACTTGTTAATTAAATTCTCCAAATTTATTTTTTAATTAGATAAATAACACCTCTTTTCATGTGTCTGTGGCCATCTGTATGTCTTCTTTGGAGAAATAGCTGTTCATGTCTTCCACCCATTTTTTTTTTAAGATTTTATTTATTTGAAAGAGATCACAAGTAGGCAGAGAGGTAGGTAGAAAGAGAGAGGAAGGGGGACGCCTGGGTGGCTCAGTTGGACGACTGCCTTCGGCTCAGGTCATGATCCCGGAGTCCTGGGATCGAGTCCCACATTGGGCTCCCAGCTCCATGCGGATTCTGCTTCTCCCTCTGACCTTCTCCTTGCTCATGCTCTCTCTCACTGTCTCTCTCTCAAATAAATAAATAAAATCTTTAAAAAAAAAAAAAAGAGAGGTAGGGAAGCAGTCTCCCCGCTGAGTGGAGAGCCCGATGCAGGGCTCGATCCCAGGACCCTAAGATCATGACCTAGCCGAAGGCAGAGGCTTTAATCCACTGAGCCACCCAGGGACCCCTTCCACCCATTTTTTAAATTGGATTATTTGATTCTGGTGTTGAGTTACAGAAGTTCTTTATATATTTTGGATACTAACCTGTTTTTGGCTATGTCAGTTGCTTATTTCTTCTCCTGTTCAGTAGGTTGTCTTTCAGTTTTGTTGGTTTACTTTGTTGTGCCAAAGCTTTTTGTTTTGGTATAATCCCAATAGTTTATTTTCCTTTTTTTTTTCCCTCTAACCTCAGGAGACATATCAAAAAAGATGTTGCTACAACAAAGATTACTGCCTTTACTCTCTTCTAGGATTTTCATGGTTTAAGCTTTCACATTAAGTGCTTAATCTATTTTGAGTTTATTTTTGTGTAAGAAAGTGGTCCAGTTTCTTTTTTTTTTTTTAAAGATTTTATTTATTTATTTGACAGAGAGAGATCACAAGTAGGCAGAGAGGCAGGCAGAGAGAGAGGAGGAAGCAGGCACCCTGCTGAGCAGAGAGCCCGATGTGGGACTCGATCCCAGGACTCTGAGATCATGACCTGAGCTGAAGGCAGCGGCTTAACCCACTGAGCCACCCAGGCGCCCCAAGTTTCTTTCTTTCTTTTTTTTTTTTTGCATGCAGCTGTCCAGTTTTCCCAATACCATTTATTGAAAAGACTGTCTTTTTCCCATTGTATAATCCTTCCTCCTCTGTAAAAGAATATGAAAACATATTCAAAGGAAATAATTCAAAGGAATACATGCACTCCTAAGTTTATTGCAGCATTATTTACAAAAGTTGAACTATGGAAACAGTCCAAGTGTCTGTAGATAGATGAATGGATGAATGGATAAAGTTATGATGTGTACACACACACACACACACA
>NW_026739458.1:0-1890 GCF_022355385.1 Mustela nigripes
TTTTTTTTTTTTTGAACTGAAGATTTTATTTATTTGATAGAGATGACAAGTAGAGAGGCAAGCAGGGAGTGAGGAGGAAGCAGGTCCCCTGCTCAGCAGGGACACACACACACACACACACACACCCCGCCAAGACCATGACCTGAGCCAAAGGCAGAGGCTTTAACCCACTGAGCTACCCAGGTGCCCCTAAGCATTGGACTCTTGATTTCGGCTCAGGTCATGATCTCAGAGTCATGAGACTGAGCCCCAAGGCAGGCTCTGCATGAGAATGGAGCCTGCTTAAGATTGTCTCCCTCTCCTTCTACCTAACTCACCCTACCCCATTCTGCTCCATCTTGCACACATACTCCTCTAAGGAAAAGAAAAAAATATTATATATATATGCCTAATGTCCCCATGTCTCATAGAAGTCACATTCTAGTGAAAGCCAACAATTAAAGCACAAATAGAACAATTATGGTAAAAATTATGAAAAAGTTACTAGAAGGGAATTACAAAGGGAACTAATGAACTTAGAGATCTCTGAAGAATATGGTATTTAAACTGAGGACTAAAATACGAACAGAAGCTATCCAGGTGAAGTGTGAATTAACGTGCCTTCCAGTAAGAAGGGAGAACATGTGCAAAGATCCTGACTTTAGGAGGAAGTCTGGAAACTTCACATACCTGTCAGAAGGCCAGTGTATCTGGAAAGTAGTAACGCAGGGGAAAGGGTAGTAGGAAATGAAGTTGTGAAGGTAGGCTGGGAAGATTTAATACATGTCATCCTAAGAATTCAGCTGTATTCTAAGTTGCTTTCAGAATAAAACCTTGAGCAGGGGCAACATAAAATCCAGTATGGTCAACTCTAGAGGTCATGAACAACCAACCAATATCCATTTATGCCTGTGTAAACAAATACCTTATCTGTGTTCTCACTAAGGACTAATAATCTCTTCAGGAACCTCTGTATATTACTTCCTTTTTAAAACTATTCCTCCAGGGTGTCTGGGCGGCTCAGTCAGTTAAGGGTACAAATCTTGATTTTGGCTCAGGTCTTAATGTCAGGATTGTGAACTCAAGCCCTGTGTCAGGCTCCACACTGGGCAGGGAACATGGTTAAGATTCTCTCTCTTCCCCTTCCCCCCCCTTAAAAATTTTTTTTAAATTACTCTTCAACTTGGGGTTCCTGGGTGGCTCAGTGGGTTGGGCCTCTGCCTTCGGCTCAGGTTATGATCTCAGCATCCTGGGATCGAGCCCCGCATCGGGCTCTCTGCTCAGTGGGGAGACTGCTTCCCTCCCTCTCTGCCTGCCTCTCTGCCTACTTGTGATCTGTCAAATAAATACATAAAATCTTTAAAAAAAAAAAAAAATTACTCTTCAACTTGCTTTTAGGACAAAAAAAGACAAGCCTAAGCATAAATGTTAAATTTTATGAGTCTAATATTCATTTGTATAGATACTAAGTGGATTAAAATATTCACTACTTATGTGAACTAACAGAAAGTGATTATTCACACCACACTCAGGCATTCTTCTTGCCATCTTTAAACACTAATCTCAGTTCTACTTCCTTTGATAGATTGTGGAGCCCCAGTCTTGAAACTGTTTGACTCAACATCTAAGATGGTCTTTTTTCTGTCACCACCTCTGTAGTAACTAGTACTAGAGTTTGTGGGATTGGTTTGACCTCCTCCTATACGCAGACCTTTGACCTATAAGTCCCTGGTTCCTGTTGCATAATCTTTCACATCATGAAAGCCTAACTAAACTATTCTGTTTGCCATTCAAGATTTTGAAATTAAATCTCTTGGCCTGAATTGTGTTTCCATTCTTGCCTGGCTTGAATGTCTGGATTCTCATCTACAGCCCAGACTTTTTTTTTTTTTTTTTTTTTTTTTTTTTTTT
>NW_026739458.1:1990-30496 GCF_022355385.1 Mustela nigripes
TAAATCTCTTGGCTTTAATTGTTTTTCCTTTTTTGCTTTGTTTTGATTTTTTTTTTTTTCTTTTCAGCCCAATTTTTTTTTTTTTTTTTTTTTTTTTTTTTTTTTTAAGATTTAGAGAACATATGCACATGAGTAGGGAGAGGGGCAGAGGGAGAAGGAGAATTTCACACAGACTCCATGTCTATTGCAGAGCCCGAAATAGAGCTCAGTCTCAAGATCCTGAGATCATGACCCAAGCCAAAACCAAGAGTCAGATGCCTAACCGACTGAGCCATCCAGGCACAACTATGCCAGACTTAATGATCTGATTTGTCTTTTCCTGACAAACTCGTCTCCTTTAAATCCACATATTTTCTCTCTGCATCTTAGTCCAACAATACAGAACTCTCAGTTCTTTCCCATATGGAATGATATCTGTCCCATCTCTGCCCCTTGCCTATCCACCTGGTGTTAGCTAGATCTTACCCCACAAGCCCAGTCCAGATCCCAGCCAAACATCTTAGTCTAGTTTCTTTTACTGCATAACAAACCACTCCAAAAAATTAATGGGTTAAAACCATAACTGATTTGCTCACAAATATATGCTTTGGGTAGGGTTCAGTAAGGACAGCTCATTTCTGTTCCACCCACCATCATCTGGGACAAGAGGATCCACTTCCAAGATGATCACTCATACAGCTGGGAAACTGGCCCTGGCTGGCAATTCCTTTCCATTAGGCAGCTTCGGCTTCCTCACATTGTGCTGAGGACACAAAAACAAGCAAAAGTGGAAACTGCCCATTTCTTAGGGCCTGGGCCCAAATATGACATCGTGTCACTTCCACTATATCCAAGGGGTCAAGCAGTCACAAAGCTCAGTCATGTACCCTAGATAAAAACACTGGGAAACGGGCAAGGTGTACAGAGTTCTGACAGAAACCAGAGAGACAAGAGTGATTGATCTGTGAGGGCTCGCTGAAGAGTGGAGGGCAGGGGCACAAATTTTCAGCACAGAGTGGGGTGCCACCATGCCCACCCATCATCGCTGGAGACTTTAGGGAGCAAAACAGCACCACCTAGTGGAGCCTGGAGCCACTTACACCAAGGCCTGCCTCCCCTGTGCACCGCAGCCACTAGGGCAATTCCACCTGAGAAACCACGACAGGTCCCTCCCCCAGATGACCAGCACAAACAACTCGCTCACACCATGTTTACTGATCATAAGAGTTCTGCAAAGCTTGCGCTCATGGCGAAAACCATATATAGCACTCTTGGTATTTTTATTCTTTAGTCTTATTGTTTTTAGTGATTTTATTTTTTCAATTCCTCTTTCACTTTTAAGTTATTTTTATATATACTTTATATTGTATTTTGTTTTTTCATTATATTTTATAAATATATACATGAATAAATATATATTCATATTATATATATTTACACATTTATATAATTTTATGTACATATAAACATATAAAATATATATTATATATATAATATATATTTTCATATAGTTAACACAATGGCACTCAATTCATATCTTTCAATAGTTACTCTGAATGTTTATGGACTAAATGCTCCAATCAAAAGATATAGGGTATCATAATGGATAAAAAGGTAAGACCCATCAGTATGCTGCTTACAGGAGACTCATTTTAGACCCAAAGGCACCTCCAGATTGAAAGTGAAGGGGTGGAAAACCATTTATCATGCTAATGGACATCAAAAGAAAACTGGAGTAGCCATCCTTATATCAGATACTAGAATGTAATAAGACCAAAGAATATAATAAGAGATGAGGAAAGACAGTATATCATAATAAAGGGGTCTATCTAACAGGAAGATCTAACAAACAATTGTAAATATTTACGCCCCTAACTTGGAAGCAGCCAATATATGTCAATAACAAAATTAGAGAAACTCATTGACTACACAATAATAGTAGGGGACTTCAACACACCACTCCCAGCAATGGACAGATGACCTAAGCAGAAGATCAATAAAGGGCTTTGAATGACACACTGGAACAGATGGACTTATCACATATTCAGAGCAATTCATCCTAATGCAGCAGAGTATACATTATTTGAGTGCACTTGGAACACTCTCCAAATAGATGCATACTGGGTCACAAATCAGGACAAAAAGATTGAGATCAAACCAGGTATATTTTCAAACCATAATGCTTTGACACTTGAAGTCAATCACAAGAAAAAAATTAGAAGAACCACAAATACATGGAGGTTAAAGAATATCCTACCAAAGAATGAATGGGTCCACCAGGAAATTAAGGAAAATTTTTAAAAATATATGGAAGCAAATGAAAATGAAAACACAACAGTTCAGAACCTTTAGGATGCAGCAAAGGTGGTCTTAAGAGGGAGATATATAGCAATACAGGCCTTCCTCAAGACACAAGAAAAGTCCAAATACACAACCCAACCTTACACCTAAAGGAGCTGGAACAATAAAGTCTAAATCCAACAGGAGAAGAGAAATAAAAATTAGAGCAGAAATCAATGATACAGAAATCAGAATAACAGATCAACAAAACCAGGAACTGGTACTTTGAAAGAATTAACAAGATGGATTAAATCCCTAGCTAGACTTCCCAAAAAGAAAAGAGAAAGCACTCAAGTAAATAAATCTACGAATTAAAAAAGGAGAGATCACAACCAATACCAACCAATATCAAAGAAATACAAACAATTATAAAAGAACATTAAGAGCAATTATATGCCAACTAACTTAAGGCAATCTGGAAGAAATGGATAAATTCCTAAAAACAGACTACCAAAACTGAAATAGGAAGAAATAGAAAACCTGAACAGACCCATAACTAGCAAAGAAATTAAAGCAGAAATCAAAAATCTCCCAACAAACCAGAGCCCAAGTCTCGATGCCTTCCCAGGGGGAATTCTACCAAACATTTAGAGAAGAATTAATACTTATTCTTCTGAAACCATTCCAAAATAAAATAGAAGGAAAACTTCCAAACTCATTTTATGAGGCCAGCATTACCTTGATCCCAAAACCAGACAAAAACCCCACTAAAAAGGAGAATTACAGATCAATATCCCTGATGAACATAGTTACAAATGTTCTCAATAAGATACTAGCTAACAGAATCCAACAGTACATTAAAGGATTATTCACCACAACCAAGTGGGATTTACACCTGGGCTACCAGGCTGGTTCAACATCCGGAAAGCAATCAGTGTGATACATTAGATTAATAAAAGAAAGGATAAGAACCGTAAGATCCTCTCGATAGATGCAGAAAAAACATTTGACAAGATACAGTATCCTTTCTTGATAAAGACCCTTCACAATGTAGGAATAGAGGGAAAATACCTCAACATCATCAAAGCCATATACAAGAACCCTGCAGTGAATATCATCCTCAACAGGGAAAAACAGGTTTTTCTCCTAAGGTGAGGAACATGGCAGGGACATCCACAGTCATCACTGTTGTTCAGTATAGAAGTCAGCCTCAGCAATCAGACAACAGAAAGAAGTAAAATGCATCCAAATCAGCAAAGAAGTCAAACTCACTCTTCAGACATGATACTCTGTGTAGAAAACCCAAAAGACTCCACCAAAAAATTGCTAGAACTAATACAGGAATTCAGCATAGTCACACGATATAAAACCAATGCACAGATGCCTGTGGTCTTTCTATACTCTAACAATGAAACAGCATAAAAGAGAAACCAAGGAATCAATCCAGTTTACAATTGCACCAAAAGCCTAACCAAAGAAGTAAAAGTTATGTACTCTGAAAACTACTGAACACTTCTGAAAGAAATTGAGGAAGACACAAAGAAATGGAAAAATATTCCATGCTCATGGATTGGAAAAACAAATATTGTTAAAGTTTCTGTGCTACCCACAGCAATCTACACATTCAATGCAATCCCTATCAAAATAACACCAGCATTTTTCACATAGCTGGAACAAACAATTCTGAAATTTGTATGGAGCCAGAAAAGACCCCTACTAGCCAGTGGAATGTTGAAAAAGAAAACCTGAACTGGAGGCATCACGTTTCCAATTTCAAACTCTATTACAAAGCTGTCATCATCAAGACAGCATGGTACTGGCACAAAAACAGATGCATAGATCAATGAAACAGAATAGAGACCCCAGAAATGGGCCTTCAACTCTATGGTCAACTAGTCCTCAACAAAGCAGGAAAGAATATCCAATGGGGGGGGGGGGATAAGACTTTATATTTTTATTTATGTTGATATATTTATAAATTAAAATAAACAGTATAGACAACTGGAGATTTCCTTACTCCCCTTTTTTTCCCTCCCCCCCCATTGGTCTTTGACTTTTGTGTGCCCTACCTGTGACTTCCCTTGGCTTGGACTACAAATCTGCTTCAGTTTCACATTCCTTGGTGCTAGTCATTTATGAAAGTGGTCCCTCTGCCCTCTCTTTTAATATTTGGCCTCATGCTGACTTTTCTCAGTTGCTGGGTACATAAGAACTTTGTCTCTTCCATGCTCTCAGGACATCTTGAGGTACTGAGGATTAAGACTTCAACATATAAATTGGGAAGGGAGAACACAATTCAGCCCAAAATACTGCCAACAACCTGATTTCCAGGCAGGTAAGGAAAGAATGGAATTGAGAAATTGGGAGGTGGGAAGGAGGAAAAATTTTGGGAGAAACTTGAATGAGACAAGAGAGAGCTAGATTGGATTGGAGCTTCAAGGATGATTTGTTGTGTTCTATTTTAGTGTGAGAGAAACCTGAGTGCATTTACAAGCAGAGGGGAATATGCCTGTGAAGGAGAGATAAAGAGAGAACGTGTGGAAAGGTTTGGCTTCAATCAGAAGGGAAAGCCTAGAAGACAAGTGAGAAGAACCAGCTAGAGCGTAGATAACATGGTAGGAAGACAATATGGAAAGTTTAGGGACCTCTGCTTTCTCAGTGACATGGGAGGCCAAACACGTTCATCAGGATTTGAGAAAGACCAAAATACACAATGGATATGTTTTAAAAGGTTTGGAATGGTTGCTGAGGAAAGTAGAAGAAATAGTGGATAGAGGACAGATCTAGAGTTACACTGATCATCCTATTTGGAGTTTAACCGTGTATCTTCACTAACTTCATCTGTGAATGTGGGTACATTACCTAATTATTTTTCATGTTATTCTCCTCTGTGAAATAGGGTTAAGGATAGCTACTGTGAACATTCTGCACTACCATGAAGATTAAAGAAGAATGTGGTTTAATTTTCAGTGACATTAGTAGCATTGTTTCTTGTATTACTCAACACCAGTACCCTGGTTTAGCTGACTAGTTCTAACTTCTTTTTCTTTAGTCAGACTTCACCTGGGCCGTTTATCAAGGGCACACTTGTCTGTATAGATTTGATAATGATATTCCCATTTTCCATTCAGAAGTTAAGCCTGGAGGGCTTACCAGCCCATGGAGTCTTTTTAACTATATCCAGAACATCCCAAATAAAGCCTTTTCTCAAATAAAATAAAACATACACATACCAAAACATTTTCAAATTAAAATAGGCCAGAACAGACATATTTCTGCCAAGAATAATCTCTGCTCTATTCAAAGCTGGTTTATAGAATTGTAAATTGAGACCAGCCTTTGCTACTTACTCTATAGGGGCAGTGAGTCAGGATTTCCTGAAATTAAGCAATCATGTAAAATGCATTAGTGGCTTCTAAAAGACCTCTGCTTCCTTGTGCTAAGAAATTAACCTGTTTTTTACTTGGCAGCTCTTTTATATTCTCCAGTGACCTTAGTTAAGGTCCTTCCATCAGCCTCAGAGTCAGTATGACATTGTAGCTAAGATTCATCGATGAGAAATTACTTTGTTCTAGAAACCATAAGCCAGGTGCTGACTGCTGCCTATCAGTGAGAAGGTCTGAGTCCAAGTCTGATTCATGATTTGTGTTTAGTCAAAGCTCCACTAGCTATTAGAACAAGTTCAATTCCATGCCTCGATTAACCCAATTCTAACCAAGTCTAGGTCCCACCTTTCACAGGATTCCTGATTGCTAATCTCTGTTCTCATTCTACTTGGTCTTTCTATGCCAATTTCTCTTCGGTCTTGGAACACCTTTGGCTATCAGCACCCTTTTCCTAGTTCTCTTCTATCCTTTGTTGGTTCTTCTCCTCTGCCCACCCTACAGATATCCCTCCATTGTCCACTCTGGCTGGTGTCTAAAACTCAAACGGTAGCAGGAGCCAGGCCGGGCAGGTAACTTACACACAGTTCAGATAGAATTACTAGGGAGGGATAAGAACTCTGGCCAAGAGAAAACACATACTCCATAGAAGGGCACCCACAACTGAAAGTTTCTTAAACACCATCTTAGCCAAAAACCCCGTCATGGACTGCATTAGATTGTATAGCTATTTAATGACAGTTCTTCTCAGGACCCCAGTTCCCCACCTCCAGTATTCTGTGGGAAGGACCCATTTATAGGGCATTCTGTAGACCCCATACCCTGAAAAATTAAACAATAATCATTCCTGACTTTGAGTTTAGGGGCTTTGGGTAAATTGCCCAACTGGATTTACTTTTAATCTATAAAATATACTTTCCTAGAGACGCCCTTAAATTTGTTTGACGTGACACAAACATTTTACTAAGTGGCAGTGACATCATTTATATCTTAAAGGTTTTCCAAAGGGCCCTTTCTATTTCTGTAACATAGAAGTGTCACCCCCATGCACCCTGAGGTCCCATCATCTGTGTCACCCACCCAGAGTTCACTTACATCTGTCACTCAGGCGGAACTCAGGAGGGAACATCATCGTTCATAATAAGGAAAAGAATTCACCTTCTCTACCCAGAAATAGGAGTCTATTTATGCTCTGCCTTTGCAGTGTTAGAAGATTCTATTCCCCTGGGCTTAGCATTACAAATGTGTGTTTAACATCTTTGTTCCCTTAAGTTCAATTTTCTATGAGAAAATTTGTTTCAAAGAAGAATCTGATGACAATCCTACCTCCGAAAGTGCTTTCTCTTATACACACCGAGACATTTGAAAAAATAGAACATTTTGCCAGAGTTCTTGAAATGACGTAGTCTTGCCCAGTGTTCATGTTTGCTGAAGCTGCTGCATGAACACCAGAGGAATTACTCCACAGACCAGAAAATAAAAAGATCCTGCGGATTTTCCACGAGGTGTCGTCACCAGCTCGGCAAGGCCAGTGTAGTTGGGCTCAAGAACACTGGTCCTCATTTTTCAACTTTCCAAATAAGTGAAATTTAGTTTGAAATAAAAGAGGACCCAGGTTAGAGGCAACTGGCTGGCTCAGTCATTAAGCATCTTCCTTCGGCTCGGGTCATCATCTCCGGGTCCTGGCATTGGGCTGCCTGCTTAGCAGGAAGCCTACCTCTCCCTTTCCCTCTCCCTTTCCCTCTCCCTCTGCTTGTGTTCCCTCTCTCACTGTGTCTCTGTCAAATACATACATAAAATAAAATAAAATAAAATAAAATAAAATAAAATAAAATAGGGGCGCCTGGGTGGCTCAGTGGGTTAAGCCTCTGCTTTCGGCTCAGGTCATGATCTCAGGATCCTGGGATTGAGTCCTGCATCAGGCTCTCTGCTCAGCGGGGAGCCTGCTTCCCCGTCTCTCTCTGCCTGCCTCTCTGCCTACCTGTGATCTTTCTCTCTGTCAAATAAATAAATAAAATCTTTTAAAAAAATAAACAATAAAATAAAATCTCCTATGTTGAAATCCTAGTCCTCAGTGTAATGGTATTAAGGTATGAAGACTTCCAGAGATGTTTAGGTCATATAAGTGGAATCCTCATGAATAAAATTTGTGCCCCTATGAAAGGGACATAGGGCCCATAGAGCAAACTCTGTGAGGACATGGCAAGATGATGGTTATCTGTGAATGAAGAAGCAAGCATTCATCAGACACCGAATCTGCTGGTGCCTTGGTCTTGAACTTCCCAGCCTCCAGAATGGTGACGATTTCATGCGTGTGATTTATTAAGCCTCCCAGTCTATGGTATTTTGTGATAGTAGCCCGCTGACCTAAGACCATCTCATACTCTATAGGGGGATGGCATTTCAAGTTTGCTCTGTACAATTCAGTGTTTGAAGCTATCCCACACTGGGGATATCCCTTCAGTTTTCAGGTAAAGTTGTGGTCTGTTACGTTTTTTGCTGCTCCTAACACATTAGGTTGCTCAGTGAACACTGGAACTTGGTAAGTAGATATTCATAATACCTGCAATGTGCAGGAGGAACTTTCCTTATATTTGAGGATCAAGACTGCAGTTCAGCTTTCAAGAAGTCAGCTTCATTCCAGCAAAGTCTGAGCAACTGCAAGAAACTTGGTCAGAAAGGACAGAACAAGCAGTCCTGTTCCAAAGAATGTAAGATCCTCCTTACAGGAGAGTCATTTCCTAGGACACGCGAGGAATTTCCTTGACAGGAACATTTAGGTCTTTTCTAACGATCCAGTTGTCCCCCGCCACACACCACCACCTCACCTCTGTTTCACACAGACTAAGAACACTTCTGTGGGGTTTCTAGCATTTGTGGAAGACAGACACCCTCTAGAATCATTCAGAGGAGGATTTTGATCTCTTGTGGACTGTGTGCTCTAAGGCAAAGCCACAAGGGAGTACTTGTTCCTCTTTGGGGACAAGGAGATAAATACTAGTTAAAATTCAACTTCAGGGGGTGCCTGGGTGGCTCAGTGGGTTAAAGCCTCTGCCTTCAGCTCGGGTCATGATCCCAGGGTCCTGGGATCGAGCCCCTCATCGGGCTCTCTGCTCAGCCAGGAGCCTGCTTCCTCCTTTCTCTCTGCCTCCCTTTCTGCCTATTTGTGATCTTTGTTGGTCAAATAAATAAATAAATAGATCTAAAAAAAAAAATTCAACTTCAGAGGCAGTGACATGCACGTGACCCTAAGCCACTAATAGCAGCAAAATGTTCTTAGAAAGGGAACTTTTCCCCCCAGAAGTTTCTTCTCAGTGACAAAAATGACTAATTTCTCTACCATGAGGCAATCAATCTGTGATGTTCAAGGTTAATTATGGTCATATTTGATCAAATTGAAGTTTTATCAGGACTTTTTCCATTGGATTGCTACAAATCTGACTCAAACTAGTCTAAGCCAAAAAGGGAATTTAGTGGCCAACCTAACTGAGAAGCCCCAGTGTTATTCAACTTTAGGCTTGGCCATAGGGTGGGAATTGGTGAACAACAGCCCATTGTCTGTTTTTGTAAGTAAAGTTGTATTAACATACAGCCATGCTTGTTCTCAGACATATTTTCTATGGCTGCTTTCAAACTACAACAGAGCATTGAGTACTTGCAAGAGAGACCTGAAAGCTTGCAAAACCTAACATATTTACTATGTAGTCATTTCTAGGAAAAGTTTGCCAGCCTCTGGCTTTGGGGCTCAAATCATGTCATTTGGGATTCTTGGCTATGACAGTTGTTGGAAATGGTTTTACTTTTGGGCTTCATATGTGTTCCCAACAACTCCAGTAACTTGGAAAAGTCCTTGCATTTACTCTCAATTGACAGCTTGGGGAGTTTCCCACCCTTGGATTATGACTGTGGTGAAGAGGATGGATTTACACTGATTGGCTTAGGCCTGGGTTACAACCAGAAGCCTAGGTATTGGGGTTGGGTCAGCCACGTCCAAGCCACAGGGCCTGAAAACAAGGGAGAGGCTGTCCAAAGGAAAGAATGCTAGGAGGGCAAAACCTACAAATGCCCATTACTAAACTTCTCCATCCAGTTCATGGTTGGGTGCATTCTGAGCTTGGACATTTCTCAAGTCCTGCCAATGAGACCTTTATGTGATTTCATAGACACTTAAGAAATTACCAGTAATAACAACCAGTTGTTACTGATGAGGTCCCAGCACCAAACAGTATTCAAGCACTTAATAAACTTCCCAACAGCTCTAAAAATTGTTTGTTTTTTTAATTTCCATTTTACTAACGAAGCAACTAAGGAGGAGAGGTTTAATCACAACTTGTCCTGAAAGTCCCAGCAGCAGAACTGGAATCTAGATTTCTCTAACTCTGATGTTGACTTGTGCTGACTTCCCTCACCAGCCTGGTAGAGCCTCACATTTCTGAGAAACCCCTGCCATACCCTCAGTGCCTGAATAATACTTGAGTATGGAATTGGGGACCAGGAGGCCTGAATTCTTGTGTACAGCTCTGCCACTAAGTCACTTGGAGACTTAACACGTTACTTACTAAAGTTTGGGGATCTCTGTTTTCTCATCTGTAATAAATAGTTTCAACTACTAGAACTACATAGAACTATGGACTACAGAGAAGAAAGGCTTGCTTGGCAGTGCCTAAGAGTATGGCATAGTGGGCGAGGGGACACCCAACAGATGGCTCCCTCCATCCTCCTTCCATAACATCATTTCCATTACTTCCTATCAGGCTTTTTCTTAAGTTTAATACACAAAGAAGAAAGGTTTCTATTGAAAAAAAAAAAACAAAAACAAAAAAAAAACTGTGAGACCAGTAGAGCTCCAAGATCTCTACCAATATTCTCTGCTTGTTCTTACGAATCCCCTCTTTGTTTTTCTCCTGGGAGGCTCATCTGTACAGACTGCATCAACAGGTTCTCTGTCCTCTGCCTTCCTACTGGGTTGGGCCAATGAAAGAGAGTGCCAGAAAAACAAAGGATAGAAGGAGATAGAGGTTGGGGTGTCAGAGGCGGAGTTTGACGAGTATGGCTCCTGCCAGATGGTCCTTTCCAGGTTTGGGTAAATGTGTCATTCACATTCACAAGCCCCATATGGTCTAGAGGTGGTAATGACTCACTGCTGTTGCTAGTCCTGGGGTACATCACCATCCCTGGGAACCTAACTGCAATGAAAATGTGTCTATGTTCTTACTTTGTAAATAGTCCCTTCTTTAAATATTCCTCCTTTGTCCATTTTGGATGGGCCATCAGAACCCTGACTGTATAAGCTAATCCATGATTCTATGCATAGTAAATTTAGGTTCACCTACTCCATATCCATACCACTTAAATGTCTGCTAAAATGCCAGGCACACTTGACAATGAATAGTTCTTTTAGTTCTACCAGTCTTTATCAGCTTTTGCCTCGAAACCCTCTATCAGAATTTTTTTTAAAGAGATTTTATTTATTTATTTATTTGACAGAGAGAGAAATCACAAGTAGGCAGACAGGCAGAGAGAGGGGCAAGCAGGCTCCCTGCTGAGCAGAGAGCCTGATGCGGGGCTCAATCCCAGGACCCTGAGATCATGACCTGAGCCGAAGGCAGAGGCTTAACCCACTGAGCCACCCAGAAGACCCAGAATTTTTTTTTTAAACAAATCTAGGCAAAAGATAGAAAAATAAATGGACATCTCGGGATTTCTTTCCAAATATTGAAGAGAGTAGCCACATGCTTTCCCCAAAGTGTTATTGCTTATATTTCTTTATGCCTCCATTTAACAAACATTATGGAGTATCTGTATTCTAGGCATTTGGATTGGCTCTGGAGATATAGGCTCAGCACAAATGTCAAGGATTTTACAGAGGGAAAGACAAAATTTACCTCTCATATTTGTGATTCACTTTCAGACTTGCAGAGATATCCTGCAGCATCAAAGACAGCTCAGGATCAATCTTTCAATAAGGATTGCAATGAAAATGTGCCTGGATAACTTTAGTTACTCTGAAAATAAATTTTGCTGTTAAAATATAGTAGGTTTCTAAAATGAATTCTCATTCATTTTGATTCTACTGATTTAGATTTTAATTCATTAAAATATTCATCTTCACAACGGATTGGAATTTCTAAATATGGTAATTCCTTCCTCTGCAGATTATCAGAGCCTTTTTTCATTAAGTAAGGAATTCAGTATAAAATTTTAGGGTTAGTTGGATTAAGACAAATACATAAAGAATTTAAAATAATGTAAAATAATGGAGGAATATGGGTGCCTGGGTGGCTCAGTGGGTTAAGCCACTGCCTTCAGCTCAAGTCATGATCCCAGGGTCCTGGGATCAAGTCCTACATTGGGCTCTCTGCTTCGGTGAGGAGACTGCTTCCCCCTCTCTCCCTCTCTCTGCCTGCCTCTCTGCCTACTAGTGCTCTCTGTCAAATAAATTTTTAAAAAATCTTTAAAAAATAATGGAGGAATAGAATTGTGAGAAGCATTATGCTCAGAGAAAGGACAACACTAAGGAGAAAATATCTGAATTGTAGGACCAGGGAGGATTGGTTGATAGAGATTCAAAGAGGGAGAGAAGTGTTCCAGATCAAGAAAAGAACAGGACCATAATAAGCTCACTAGCAGGAAATTACAGAATGTGCTTCAGACACTATAAATAGTTCTATTGACTGTAATGCCCATGTGGGAGACATCTATTATTTTTACCACTCAACAACCACAACTATTCATCTAGTTGTGGTTCTTCTTTTAGTATATAATTATACTGCATATTGTACTTTGAGAATAACCCTCCCTGGTGTTATCTGATTAGATGGGAGACAGGTTATATGAGACAGACAACCTTAAGTTTCAAAGGTGGGCCTTGCTTGGTCTCAGTTAATCAGCTCGTCCAGCTCACTAGCAAAAGTGATTGGTGTAAATCAGCTTACATACCTATTATTGAACCAATGAGAATTAGGTGCCGGAATTCTATTTGAATGTGGCAGAGATCTAGTGAGATTTCAACTCTGAGAGTTTTCTTTTCACTGGATTTGAAGTTAAGAGGATGTGGAGGCAGAAGCTACTGCAGCTAGTTTGTGACACTGAGGGGAAAATCTAAGAAGGAAGCCAGGATAGAGGAAAGACATCTTTTAGGCAGACAGACAGACTGGTCTCCACTGTACTGCTGAAGCTGAAGTAGTCCTTATTTATGCCATTAACCAATCAATTATTACATTTATCAACACAATCCCTTTATTTCCTAAGCCAGTTTTAATTGGGATTTTTTCCATTAAATTTTTTATTATTTTTTAATTACTTGGGATTTTTAAGTCTACATGTAGAAGAAAGGAAAGTGACAAGACTGGAAAGATAATTTGAAACCAGAGTACAAAAGACTTTGAATACCAGGTTTTGGACCAGATTCAATGCAAGAATTTTTGCAAGGATGAACATAATTCTTAGATTTTCCTTCAGGGTGTACAAAGCACTTTCATACAAATGATCTCATTGCGTCTTTAGTTACCAATGCAATACACATCAGTCACAATTCATGAACAAGGACATGGAAGTCCCAGGAAGGTTAAATGACTTGCTTAAAGTCATGGAACTCATGAAAGAGAAAGCAAAACCTCCATTTTGGAACTTTGATTCTGAATCCATTATGCTAACAGCAAAGCTGTCTCACCAACATGTGCAGAGTGCTAAGTCTGATGATCTCAGAGGATTCTCAACCACAGAGATATCTCTCTGGTCTCATAATCTATCACTATTGTAACTGATGTAGCTTTTGGACAGAATGAGGTGATGCTGGTACAGATCCATTCTAACCCTAGGAAACCTCTAGAGTATGTTGCCAAGGATAGAAGAACATGGGCTTCAAATACATAAGGCACTTGACTATTCCTTAACAGCACGGCCACTGGGCAACTCATGTAAGATTTCCTTATTTATAAAATGCTGATCAGCATAATTCCCACCTGGGTCAGTATGAGAACATGGAACGTTCCTGCCACAGAACAGGCATTCAGTAAATGTCAGCTCTTTCTTACAGAGGGTCATAGAAGCAAGGCTTTAGAATCAGACAGAAGTTCAAATCTGATTTTGCTCCTGAAATCACTCCATGACCCCAGCTATACGATAAGTTCCAGGACGGCAGGGACCACACCTGTCCTCGTTCCCTAGGAGGCAGTCAGTAAATGCTTGAATGAATTTAAGCAAATGACTTAAGCTTGCTTTTCTTTTCTTATTTATTTATTTATTTATTTATTCACGATTTATTTATCTATTAGAGAAAGGGAGAACATGTGTGTACAAGTGAGGGGAGGGCCAGAGGGAGAGAATCTTCAAGCAGACTCCCTGCGCAGGGCTCGATCCCAGGACCATGAGATCATGACCTGAGCCAAAATCAAGAGTCTGACTCTCAACCAACTGAGCCACCAGCAAATGACTTAAGTTTATTAAGCTTGAATTTAAAAAAAAAAAAAAGAAAAGAAAAGATTGAGATAATATACAAGACTATTGTAAGGAATGGAGGATACGATACATAAGGAATGAAGGAATGTAAGGTAGGAAGGATACGTATAAGACACTTAGCTCCATGCCTGACCCACTGTAAGTGCTCAGTAAATAATATTTACGGCTAATTTCTATTGCATGCTTTCCATGTATCTATCACTGTTCTAAACACTCTACATATTCATTCACCTAATTCTCAACTCTCCCCCTTCCCTATTGTACAGATAAATGAATTACGGCCCTATTTTTATTATTATCTAAATCTGTGATGCTGCTGTAGGCCCCAAGACTTGTAAGACCAACTCTTTCTTTTTAAGGTTTGGGACCCTCAAGGCATCTAATTCAGGGTCTGTTCAATAAGGGCTTCTCTTTTTTCTCTTTTGCATTATAAGGAAGAAATAAAAGCTGCTTTCTTTAAAAACACAATGAAGACTTTCTCTGGTCCTCCTCCTCTTTCCCCCATTATTTCCAGAGAGTGAGGTTGGACTGCCTGAGGTTTTGTCTGGCAGGAGCCCTTTAATTCAAAGACCGCCAACAACTCAATGAGCCAGCCGGGCCTTTGCCCTCTCCTGGCTGACTTTGAAGCCGGCCCTGCAGACCTCCGCGTTCCCAAGGGCTCTGGTTTTTTCTGCCTGAATTGCCTGCTGCCATCTGCTGGCCAAATTCAGTTAGAAGGATCACACTGATGTTTTTCGAGTTTCTGAAGGAAGCTCCAGCTGTTTCTCAGCACAAACAGCCCTGCCTCCTAAGGCATCTTTACGGGACCGCCCCAGGGACAGCGTGAGCAGATCCACCATGCCTAGCAGGCCTCAGTTCCCCCTGAAGTGCTCAGGCAAACATGGCTGGCAGCAGATTCCCCCTCAGGTACACAGAGGTGAATTTTCACTTCATCTCACGGATGAAGGTAGGACCGCTCAGATCATTATCCCTAAACTAATCTTCCTCCAGTCCTACAACTGTGCCATGGTGTCTGGGGCCAGGTGTTTCACTCCCTTCACCCCGCCCTCCCATCCCCCACCAACCTCCCTGACATTCTTCCATCCATACGAATGACTTGCACAAGACTCGGATTGCCAACATAATCATCTCTGAATGTTTTTTTCGGTCAACAATTCCACTGGAAAGGTTATCAGGATAGTAAAAGTCATCCCCTACATCCTTCTCCTAGAGACCCCACTCAAATTTTCCTAACTGTTTCCCAACTCCCAACTGTAGCAATGGAGTCAACCCAGAATCACATGTTGCTCCCTTTGTCATGTTTTTTCCAGTATCCTCCAATTTGGAAAGTTCTTCATTTTTTCCTTGAAGGTCCATTAGGACTCCCATAACCTTGGCATTTTTAAATAAATCACATGCCAATCATTCTTACAGACTGTCCTTCTATTTGGCATTTGTCTGATGCTGTCTCAGGATAAAACCCGGTTTATGGATTTGGGGCTAAAATATCACACATGCTATGTGCCTTTTCATTGTATCTTAACTGTCAGAACACACGGTCTATTTGTTGGCTTCTTTTTCTTTCTTTCTTTTTTTTTTTTTAAGATTTTTACTTATTTGACAGAGAGATCACAAGTAGGCAGAGAGGCAGGCAGCGGGGTGGGGGGGGGGGGTGGGGAGCAGGCTCCCTCCTGAGCAGAGAGCCCGATGCAGGGCTTGACCCCAGGACCCTGAGATCATGACCTGAGCTGAAGGCAGAGGCTTAACCCACTGAGCCACCCAGGCGCCCTATTTGTCAGTTTCTGATGGTGTTAATTTTGATCATTTTCATTAAGAGTATCTGCCAGATTTCTCTACTGTGAAGTTACTCTTTTTTTTCTAATTGCATTCATAATTTCTAATTGCATTTTTAATCTATAATTCTACTGCTTCTGCAACAAATTACCATAAATCTGTTATCTTACCGTCTGGAGGTCACAAGTCTGATGCGTTTCCCGGATCTAAAATCAGAGTGTCTGCAGGGCTGTATTACCAATGAAGGCTTGAGGAGAGGATCTGTTTCCTTGCTTTTCCAACTTCTACAGGCTATCTGCATTCCTTGGCTCATGCGCCTACCTCCCATCTTCAAATCTTTCTCTGACTCCCAAGCCCTGCTCCTTCTCTTACATCTCTTTCTCTGCCTCCCTTTCCCAGCTCCCTTTCGCTTATAAGGGTAGTTGTGGTTCCACTGGGACCACCTGGATTAAACTCCCCATGTCAAGATCATTAACTTAATCACAGCTGCTAAGTACCTTCCACCATGTAAGAAAACGTGCTCACAGTTTCTGGGATAATATGTGGATGTCTTTGAGGGGCTGTTAGGCTGTCTATGGTGGCAATTAATCAATATTTTGTGGAGAGAGATTTTGAGACTCTGGAAACTTCTGTTACTTATCCCACTTTCACCCAGGAGTTTTAGCACCCACTGATGTTTCTTGCCTGATTATTACTATAGTTATTACTGATACTATGATGTTCTAATTCTGTCATTCTTTCCACATTATTTGGCTTTCTACTGTAAGGGGAAGCTTTCTTTTCTCTCCATAGATTTATCCATATTTATATCAGTGTGGACATCTTAAGTTCCTTCTTCTGTTTCATAGATTAGAATCCATTATTATCAGTGTTTATTCTGACGTTTGAATTATCCCGGATTTGGCCAGTGGGAGCCTTTTGAAGTTGACTTTTATGTACTTTTCACATTCCCTGTCATTCTTTGAGCTCTTCCTTAACTTTCTGATAGTCCCAGCTCCTCTTGTCATTTCTTTCCTCCTACTCTGGAATCAGCCATTTCTCTAAGGAGCCCTGATTCCTTCTAGTGGGGAGAGATGCTCAGAAACCAAGATCTGGGCAGTACTGCTCGGGCAGTGTGCTCCTTGCTGCTGGGCTATCCCTGCTTCCAAATCCTTTCAGGTGGAGGGCTAGGAAATTCACGCTTACATTTCTCTATTTCTATCTACCTGCATAGAGCAAAAACAGAGAGTTCGCAATGATGTCTATGATTCTAATTTACCACCATGGGATTCATTTTAGGTTTTCTTCTTTGCATATTTATGCTGCCTTCCTGCTCAATCTTCCTGTATGTAGTGGATCTTCTCACCCCACTGGAGTGTGCTCCCCATTTTGTGCAGACATCATCCCTGCTCAGGCCTGTCTCCGCCGTTTGGCCTGCCTACCCTGTTTGCAACTCCCCAATCTCCTTCTGGGGGAGAAAGGAAAAAAGAAAGGCATGTGCGGGGATTTTTTTTTTTTTCCTTTTTAAAAAATTAACATATAGTGTATTATTAGCCCCAGGGGTACAGGTCTGTGAGTCATCAGGCTTACACACTTCACAGCACACAACCTCCCCAATGTCCATAACCCACCCACCCTCTCCCTACCCACCCCTTACCTCTGCAACCCTCAGTTTGTTTCCTGAGATTAAGAGTCTCTTATGGTTTGTCTCCCTCCCGATCCCATCTTGCTTCATTTTTTCCCTCCCTAACCCCCAAGACCCCTGACCCTGCCTCTCAATTTTTTTTTTTTTTTAAGGGAAGAAAGGGAAAGGAAAGAGGAGAAGACAGTCATGTACATCTTTAATAGACTTGTCCTCCTTACCACTATTGTCATTGTTTGTTTAACATCATTTTCTCCATTAAAATTTAAACTCCGTGGAGACAATGGCCATGGGCACCTTGCTCACTGTGGATTGAATCCCCAAGGCCTAGCACATGGTCTAGCAAATAGTAGGCACTCAACATATTTCAAACGAAATGATTAGGTCATGGAAAACAGTAAGAGCAACATTGTAACTACTGAACAGTATATAACACAACCAAGGGTTCACCATCCATACAGTTAGTTACCAGTGTCTACGTAGCCCAAATCATCTGTGACCTTTTTCAACTAGAAACCTTTATTATTTATTGAGCCTTAATTGTTATTAAACATTTCTTTGGTTTTGGAGTCTAATGTTATTTCAAAAAGATTTTTTTTTTAAAACAAGTATTTCAGTGCAAAGTAGGATTTTAAGACAATTTCAAAAATCATTTTCGCGCAGCATTTGGTGAATTGCTCTTGGTAGCACAGGCAAGACAATGGAGGCTTCCAGAGTTCCGTTGCAGAGAAGTAACTACTGTCCTACCTAGCATTGTGCCAACCCACTGGGCGCATTCCTTTATGCCTGGCCCGTCCCATCATTCTCCTACAAGCATTTTTAAAAAGACCTGTAAATTATTTGTCCCCAGCTTCTGCCAGCCAACGTCAAAGACAGTCTTAACTCTACAGAGCCTCCCTTCTCCGCTCTTTGTTTCCTCTCTGCCACAAAGTCCTAATGCATTCGTGCTTCCCCAGAGAACAGGCGTCCTTTTCAGTGACTGATGGAAAGAAACAGCTGGACTCTCTCAGTGGGCATGGCAGGAAGGGAGGGAACAGGCTGAAACACAGCTGTCGCCAGGGCTGGAAGCTGTTGCTCAGCACAAAGCGCTACAACTTTAGGCATGAAGAGACATACTTTCTTCCCTCTTTCAGACAAACTGCCTCTCAGGGGTCACGCTGTTTCAGTGGAAAAGGAACAGAAGCGGTGCTGTCTCCCAGAAGCCCCATCAGCGAGGAGTGGGAGGGAGCTGAGGGCAAGAACTCAGTCTCTCTTGGTCTCTGCGGTAAACCCCACCGCCACCCTCCAAGTGTCCCCTGCTACAGTATGGCTTGCCTGGCCGTGTAGACCAGGAAAAGTAAAGGGTTAGAAATCCCGAGGGCTACCTCTGACTCCAGCCCCTGGGGAAAGCCATGTACTGACCTCCCCACTTTTAACTGTCTCATTTGCAACCGGACTTCCTAGCCCAGGGGTTCTTAACTCTGGGGGCCTAGAATCATTTT
This sequence comes from Mustela nigripes, assembly GCF_022355385.1. Lineage (NCBI taxonomy): Eukaryota > Metazoa > Chordata > Mammalia > Carnivora > Mustelidae > Mustela > Mustela nigripes. The sequence continues at coordinate 20,968 of NW_026739458.1, forward strand.
TATTAAAATCCCAGTGTCCAGGAACCACCGCAACTAATTCTGATTTAACTGGTTTAAGTGGAGTTTAGGCCCAAGTTCATTCATAAGTGGCCCTGCGGTTCCTGGGTGCAGCCAGCACTGAGAACCACCATCCCCACCCTTGGTCCTTGTCGAGGTGTGTGAGGATGAAACCAGAAACATCAGGGAGTATACACTTTCCCTGCATAGTAGTTCTCTCCCTTGACACACATTCGAATCACCTAGGGATCTTTCTAAACCCTCAGTGCCCAGGTGAATTACCCTGTAGTCTCTTGGGAATGGGATCCATATCTTTTTAAAGCTTCTGAGGAGATTAAAATGGGCAGCTGAGTTTGACCATCACTGATCTGGAGTGTTTCCCAGTGTCCTCTGAAATGGTGCTTCTCAACTGTCTGTGGCGAAAGGCTAGGTTTTTTTTTCCCCCTTTGCATTCTTTGCTGATAATTTTGTAAAATACAATAAAAATGCATCATTAAGAGGGGTGCTTGTGTAGCTTAGTCAGTTAAGCATCTGACTCTTGATCTCAGCTTAGGTCTCAGTCTTGGGGCTGTGAGTTCAAGTCCCATGTTGGGCTCTTAAAAAAAACAAACACATAACTAGAAAAATGAGATTTAAAAAGCAGACATAAAAAATACAAGCCCAGATATTTTAATTATTAGATCAAAGTCAAATAATTGCCGTTAAGTTTCTAAATTGTCTTGATTTCCGTACTTATGGACATTAACATTGGGAACTAGGGCTGGTGCGTGAGCCTTACTTTGAATAACAGTGTTCGAGAAACACCATTATAGGAGCTATAGATATATGTCATATGTGAGAGAGGGAATCAAATAGATTTGGTAAATACAGTACACTGTATTTTTAGTTTAGGACATCAAGGGCACTAAACTATTAAGGATTCTGAGAAGTTTTCTGTAACAAAAATTGTTTCATTTTTTAAAATTAATTAAATTATTTTTTAAGTAGACTCTATGCCAAGCATGGGGCTGGAAGTCACAACACTGAGATCAAGAGTCACACTCTCTACCAACTGAGCCAGCCAGGTGCTCCTGCTTCATTTGATCTAATTCATGGTTTTCCAGTCTTATAGGATGGGGATACTTCTCCCCACCTCAGTAACTCTATTACACACATATAAAGTGTAATCTAGCTATTTAGTCTCAGCCAGACTCACCAGAAAGAGAGACCCATCTCCATGGAGTTATTCCCTGCGTTGCCCTATGCCCAGCTGTGTTTCACTTCTCTGTGGTTCCAATCTCAGGACCAGCATTAGCGGCTACCCAAGACATCCAGATAGCCATCAGGTCCTCCCAGACCTTCCCCTAAATGTGTTGGTGTCTGTCCACATCTGGCCACTGGTTCTACCTGAACCCCACTGTCCCCGTCAGATTGCTGAAACCCTCTTTGCTGGTCTCTCTCTCCCCTTGATGGGCTTGACCTCCTCTGATCTGCTCTTTACAGTGAAACCAGGCTGATCCCGAGGAAATTCTCCTCTGATCTTACCACTCCCCGGCCCATGACTCCTCTTTGGCCGCCCACTGTCTTCAGTGTCTTCACCCTGACTAGCAGCGTCCTCGGCCTGTCCCTCCGGCGTCAGCTTTCATCACTCCCCACGTGTCCACGCTGAATGATCGGCGATCTCCACAGACGTTACCTCTAGCTGTTCCCACCTCTCCTCTCGCCCTGCTCTCTCTGCTGTTGACGTCTTCAGAGTCAGCCTCGATGTCCCCGCCCAGGGAAGCTTCCCCAAGCCCACCAGCCTAGGTGGGTATCCCTCTCCTGTGCTCCCTCAAGACCACTTATCATACAGACTGGGTTTTTGTTGTTGTTGTTGTTGTTTGATTGTATTTATTTATTTGACTGAGAGAGAGAGAATGATCACAAGTAGGCAGAGAGATAGGCAGAGAAAGAGGGGGAAGCAGGCTTCCTGCTGAGCAGAGAGCCTGATGCAGTTCTCCATCCCAGGACCCTGAGATCATGACCTGAGCTGAAGGCAGAGGCTTAACCCACTGAGCCACCCAGGCCCCCCCAGACTGGGTTTTGATGAGATGTTGACCCCTCTGGACTTGAGCTCTCCAGGACAGCTTTACCTGCTCATTTTCTATTCCCAGCACCTGGCACTCTGCCTCGCACAGGCAAGGTCAACAGTACATACTTGTTGACAGAATGGATGAATGAGGGAGCAAATGAAACCCATGCCATCTATGCCTGAATTACAGGAGCCCCAGACACCCCTGAAGACTGCATTTCAGCACCTCAGAAAGCCCCCAGTCCCAGCGTGTACCTCCATTCAGACTTCGTCATCAATCCAGCTGCCAAAGGGCTCTTCCTGTTTCTCTTCCCAGAATTCTCACTCTCTGTTCGGCTCCTCCAAGCTGGCATCACTGTGGGCTGATCTGCCCGGTTTGTGGTTTGGGTTTTGCCTTGCCAAAACTGCCTCTCAGATCATTGTCAGTCACAGTTCACACCCAAGAATGCTGGGTCCTCCTTTCCTGACTACGGAGCAGCAGTTGGACTTTCCCTTTTCCTGGTGTTGCAGGGAGGGTGGTGAGAGCATTTAGGCGAGGGCATTGCATCTACTTACCTCAGTCCTCCAGGCCAGGTTGATCGGGCTAGTGCAGCAGAGGACCTTCTGAGACTTGTGGAATTTCAAACCGGCTGGGCTGGTCATTCTGTTCGCTCCTGTACAAGCATTCGCTGCCCTTCTCTGTCCAGCTCTGTGCTTCACATTGGCTTCCATGCTCTGGGGGTTCCTGTTGGATTTAATGAATACAAGGCACCAAAAGGAGATTGGAGATTGGGAGGAGAGAGAAGTCTAGAACGTATTCCTTGGCTCTGTCCCATCGGGCTGGAGTTTTGGTAACACCTGAATTCCTTTATACCACAATTCCTGTGGGCGGACCTCTCTTCCAGGGCTCCAGCTCTCACCAGCTTCTGGTAACATCCTTCCCTACCGTTGCCCCTTTCAGGCTGCGGGAGGTAACAGCTTCCTGCTGCTATGAGTCCCGGGATGCTTCTTGTCTCTTGCTGGTTCACGTCACCTTACCCACACTTCTGTAAATAATTTCCTGATTAAACTCTCTTTAACTCACCCTTACAGGGCATCATCTGTCCTGCTGGGAACTTGTGTGATGAAATCCTCTTCTAATATTGTGTCTTCACCTCACAGAAGCTAGAACCCAGGTCTCCTGGACTAGTCCAGTGCCTTTTCCACCCCCACTGTCATCACCATCCTTGCTCTGGAATCTAGAATCTTCTTTCTTTCTTTTTTTAAGATTTTATTTGTAAGCAATCTCTACCCCCAATGTGGGGCTTAAACCCACAATCTCAAGATCAAGAGTCATCATATGCTCACTCACTGAGCCAATGAGGTGCCTCTAGAATCTAGATATTAAACATGTAATAATAATAATAACATCATTTGAATTTTTCTTATATGCCAAATATCATTCTAAGTGTTCTATATAAATGAGATCATTTAATCCTTACAGCAAGGCTGTGAAGCAACACTGTGAGGCAGGTATTATTTATTACCTCCATTTTACAAAATTAAAAAATCTGGGGGAGCCAAGCTCAGACCCAATGGCTCAGGCATTAAGCTTCTGCCTTTGGCTCAGGTCATGATCCCAGGATCCTGGGATTGAGCCCTGTATCGGGCTCCCTGCTCTGCTTCCCCCTCTCCCAGCCCGTGCTTGTTTATTCCTTCTCTTGCTGTCTCTCTCTCTCACTGTCAAATAAATAAATAAACTTAAAAAAAAATGAAAAATCTGAACCTTACAGAGCTTACGTTCCCCGGCAGAAGTCATGCATCAGGGAAACAGCAGACCAGGGCTTTTTGTCTGACTGCTTGACTCAGAGCTGGTGCTATTGGAACTCCTGGGTTATATGCTGGTGGGATGACCCCACCATTCTACCGATTCTTGAAGCTTACTGTCCACCTAAATCACATCACGCGGTAGATGTGGTCTGGCTGGGGTGGCTAGGAAATCAGGACAAGGGGGAACCTGCTCAGAAAAGGGCACAGAGATGAGACAATTCTGATTGAACAAAGTGTCAAACTGATTGCACAGTGTCAGAGGCTATGTCTTAACCCAAGAAAGGGCAGAACAGGCTTCAGGTGGAAACAGCTGCTGGCAGTTCACAACCCAATCCCCAACATGAACATCTTTGGTGCCTATAAGGCTAAGGAACGAAAGCTCTGGTGTTCCCAGCATGAAGTCAGACTTAGGCTTGGATGTTAAAGAGCAGGAGAGCGGACGCGGTCATGGCAGGGCATCTGGGCCAGAGTCAAAGTTAACGTCTATCTGCCACTGACATCTCCAGATAAAGGAAGAGAAAACATGAGCCTTTGAACACAGGAAGATCAAGCTTCTCTCTCTCTAGCATTCCTCATTCTCAAGTGGCCCAAAAGTGATGAAAATGAAACCTTTATTTTGTCACTTCCTGGTCCCCCACTAAGAGTCAAAACCCCAAATTCTATACTTCCTTGTTTCATACCTTGTTTCATACTTTCCTTGTACATGTGTTTTTAAAAATTAAGTGTTATTTTTTAAAATAAAGTTACACTTCGTGAAAATGTAAAAAAAGACACACAAAAAATGAAAAAAAGGAAATCACCTTTCATCTCACTTTCCTTAGATAACTGTTAATCACACTTTGATGTATAATATGATTGTCAAATTGCCCAAGAGAGCTCCTTGGAATATGGATGCATCTAGTTCGCAGCACCCAAGAGAACGCATGGACAGTGTTCCAGGTCTGTCACTTGGGCCACACCAGTGCTGTTCCCTTTAATTTCCACTAGCATTTAGTGTTCTGCATGAGATTTTGAGGGGGGTACACAGAGCTGCTGTAAAAAAAACATGAAAACGACCGCTCCGCATCTTGATGTTTAATCGCTTCGCAGTTTATAGATGGCTCATACTTGGTCAAACTATCCACCCAAATTCAGACAAGGTCTGTCTTTAGAGACATATCTGGGAAAGGACAATAAGAGGTCATCAGTTAAGAGAGTTTTCTTTCTCCTCTTCATTGTCACGTTTCTTTTACTAGAATGAAATTGAAAACTCTTCAGTTCCCAAAGACTCCTTAAGACTGTTGGTTGTGTGAGTACCTCAGTTTCTTTCTCTATCAATTATTTTATTAAATTCACCTCCATGAAAAATAACCACTTGGGGAAAGAAAAATAGTGGCATTTAAGGAATAGCTGCCATATTTGTTCCTCCTCATGAGTTCAGAGCTGCGGGTGAACTCCTGTATTCCTTCCAAAGGCAGAGAGTAAATGATTCTAAGATGTTTTCCCAAGAAGCATGGAGTGTTGGGACATTTTTTTCCCCCTCTGTGCTACATTGCAGAATGAAGTTCCTGGTGTCAGTGACATTTCTACACTGTATAGTTACCTACAGTTGAAGAAAATGAAGAGAAGAGACACCATGTGCTATAACATCTTCATGTTCTCTGAAGATGAAGTTATTATAGATTAGTTCCATGATAAGTACTTTTCTGAGGTGAACTATGATTCCACAAGCACTACATCTATGAGGTAGCAATTTTGGAAAACAGTATTACGTATATGATGGCGTCATCACACCTGTGAAAAGCAGTGAATGCTCTCAACAGAAAGTGCACTTCTAGAGGGAAGAGAAAGGCTGAGGACCCAGCAGAGGAGAAAGAGGAGGCCACAGTAGCTGGTCAAGGTGCTGTCTCCCTGATCCTTTGCACAAGCCCTGGTGCCTGTTGGAGGCTTGGGCTCCATTTTCTATCAGTGCCTCCTGGTAAGGTTTAAACGCCACACCTTCCAGGCTCATCCCACTTAAGAGTGTTTTATTTGCAGACAAAGAGCTGTCAGATCTTTCTTTTTCTTTCTTGAAGTGGCAATTTCCCAATTCATTATTCCAATTTTAGCAGTTTTGCTTCTACTCATAATTGTGTAGAGACATTTTAAAGCTTTAATTCATTTTGCAATCCTAAATAGTTCCCCTTTAATCGTTCATGTCAGACACCTATTAACATTTCTTAAAAATTTATAAAACAGTTCTGATCCGTCAGAAAAAAGTGCCTCTTTAAAATGCAAATTATTAATTTGCTGCCTGTTCTCCATGTTAATGTGTTTTCTATTAGTCACTGGTTTCACAAAACTATTCATACAAGGCTTAATATTCAGAAGGTAATTTTATAGTTTTACACATGGGAAGTGTTTTCCTACACTCTTAGTTTTAAATATGCTCTCTGTCAACCTCGTCTATTTGTTGTATTTTACTTACATCTTTGGCTCCTCCCAATATCTTTTTTTTTTTAAGATTTTATTTATTTATTTGACAGACAGAGATCACAAGTAGGCAGAGAGGCAGGCAGAGAGAGAGAGAGGAGGAAGCAGGCACCCTGCTGAGTAGAGAGCCCGATGCGTGGCTTGATCCCAGGACCCTGGGATCATGACCTGAGCTGAAGGCAGCAGCTTTAACCCACTGAGCCACCCAGGCGCCCCCTCCCAATATCTTTCATCCGGAGGAACTGATGACCCCTACTTGTGGGAAATGAGATAGCCATATAAACAGCGGTTAAGAGCGAGCCTTGGCAACCAGGCAGGCGTGGGTCTGAGTCAGCATGGCTTCTTCCTAGCTAGGGGACCTTAAATAAGTTAAAATCTTCTGAGCATTGGGTTCTACAACTGTTACATTGGGCAACAGTACCTACCTCACAGGTAAAGGTTAAGGTGAAGACCCTAGCATGGCCAATAGTAACTGCTTTCTGACTTGTACACTACATATACGCACATGTGCCTACACGCGTGTATGCAAACACATGTGTGTGCATGCGCACGCGCGCACACACACACACACACACATAGAGTCTACTATAGTGTGTTGGCCTTGTGGTGAAGTTACTGTCCATCCTTCATCTTTAGGGTAGGACAGTTGAGAGCCATTTCCACTACTCCCAGGAACAATTAGAATAAGGGCATAAGAAAATGCAGAGATGGAGGATGGAAGTCATCCAGGTTTGTTATCTTCCTCTGTGGTACTGGATACAGACTAAGTTGGTAGAACTCATGGATATAAATAAAAACTTACACAGGCAAGGAAATAATGTGAAATGAGTTCTAAGACATCCTTAGATATTACAAAGATTATTTTTTACCATCTTCCATTTATAAAAACTCTTAACTACAACTCGGAATTTTCAAATAGGCAGGTACATGTGTAGTTAATAAATAATGACTGAGTATTACTCCATACCTAAGAAATGCTGAAGAGAATATTAAAAATATGAGACCATCCTGCTGGTAGAGTACATAGGCCCTGGGGACTGGGTAAAAATCCTGTGAACCACTTAAAATGTTCTCTTCTGTGAAACTGGGTAAGAGGAAATATCTCACAGAGGTGTTGTCAAAGAGAGACGATGGACGTAACAGTACCAAGCGCTGTGCCTGGTCCATAGGGAGTGCTCAATAACTACTAGCCCCTTCCCTTCAGAGAGCTTACAGGATTTGTAAAGAGAATTAGAAAAGATGGTTCGAATGCCAAGATGCTAAGTGTAATCACAGGCAGAGAGTAATACACCTATTACCTGTTACATTCTCTAGAATGGTGAATGAAGGCTCCTGGGAGAAGGGGGTCTTAACCAAGTAAGACGGAGCTGATGAGAAGGTATCCATCATCGATCCAAAAGTCCCTCCAGTTTTCTACTCTTCAATGAGGGAGGGGCCTACCTCTGGGCACAAGTCCTTCCTAGGCGGCCGGACTCCATCCAGAGCCCTGTCATCATTTGCTTCAGGATGAATCAGTTTGGGTTATGAGTCCTCTGAGTCCCGAACAGCAGGCTGACTGGTACACTATTCTTCAGAGTCCCCTCCAAAAAACCAGTGTAAGCAGATTATGTTGGCACCAAGAGGGAAGGCCATATTCCATTGCCTTCCAGGCTATGAAAACAAGAGGAATCCTGCCTGTTGTCAACCATTTTTTTTTCCCAATGGGGATCTCACGTAGGATGTTCCCCCCTTTTTAAACAAAAATATTTTATTTATTATTTGACAGGGAGAGAGAGAGAGCAGAAGCGGGGGGAGTGGCAGGCAGAGGGAGAGGGAAAAGCAGGCTTCCTGCTGAGTAGGGAGCCTGATGCGGGGCTTGATCCCAGGATGCTGGGATCATGACCTGAGCTGAAGGCAGTCACTTAACCAAATGAGCCACCCACGTGCCCCAGTCACCCAGTTTTTAAGCTAGAACCCCGTTCTTGTCTTCAACAGTTATATTTCAGTTTTTAAAAAGCAAGTAAGGAATGAGGATGCTTCAGACAAAACAAACCTTCTCTGCTATCTCCTTTCATCCGATAAAGGCCCCGTTCTCCTCTCCTTGCCCACTTTGGAATCCAAAAGAATTTCAGCATCCAGCAGCAGAATCTCACTGGCAAGTCCCGGTGGCCCCAGGCACAAAGCACAGCTGTCCCTTCTCCAGGTGACCTGTTACTTTTCCTGCACTACCTTCACTCATTTCTATATGTTCACTTGCCCCCCTTCTCTCTGACTGTAGCCAAGGGAAAGCTCATGGGAGGGAAGCAGTTTTGAGAAAAACTGAGGACCTGGTTGGGCTTATGTACCTAAGCAGTGTGTTTACCCTCATGCCCTCTGCAAGTTGCTCCTGAAGCCACAAGTGGATTTCTTTCCTCTGAGTACTCTTTCTAACAGCTAGGCATATCTCTTCATTCCAGACACCAAATAAAGAGAGAGCTGTGGTCACATTTTCCCTTTCCTCTAGTGAACAAAAAAAAGCCTGAGTTAGAGCCGGAAAATAGCTACAGATACACTTCTGAAAGCTTAACACTTATAGCCCTGACATGTTTTAGTCAGGACATCAGCAACCCCGGGGAGCATCTCATGGGCCACAGCAGTGAGAAAGAACTCTCTCTGCTTCCAGCAAGAGCAGGGCCCGGAGCTGGGTGGGGGGAGGGCAGATGAAATGGAAGGTCCTGCATTCCTAGCACCAGGGCTTCTTAAGGACTTCTGAGCAGAGCAAACAGGTGGTGAGGGAACATAAAACCTTGCCATCTGGAACAGCTGAAGGAAAGCAGAATAATAGTCTTCAAATGTCTTCAAATGCAAAAAGTGTTTTTATGAAGAAAGGAAATTAGATTTGTCCCAAATGAACTTGGATCAGGGGGTAGGTCTACCATCAACAACTAGAATCAGATATCTGTATTCTAAATGGCCAACTTGTCAAACAAAAGGACTATTTTCAGAAGTAGAAGCATCATAGTTGAGGTTGTATTGGTCAACTTTCAAAGTCCCTTTTAATCTTGAGATTCTGTAAAGAGCAAGGGAGTGAATTGCTACGGCTCCATTCCCTTCCTTTCTCTTTGCAACAACCCCCAGTGTGGTTTGGACACCCCATATGATTCTGGGAGTCCATTCTGTGTGAGCCAGTGGGAGAACTGGGCTATAACAGTTAGCTTATCTCTCTCTCTCTCTCTCTCACACACACACACACACACACACACACACACACACGCACCCCTATGA
>NW_026739459.1:0-30087 GCF_022355385.1 Mustela nigripes
AGTCCTGGGATCGAGTCCCACATCGGGCTCTCTGCTCAGCAGGGAGCCTGCTTCCCTTCATCTCTCTCTGCCTGCCTCTCTGCCTACTTGTGATCTCTCTCTGTCAAATAAATAAATAAAATCTTAAAAAAAAAAAGACACATAGATCAATGGAACAGAATAGAGAGCCCAGAAATGGACCCTCAACTCTATGGTCAACTAATCTTCAATAAAGTAGAAAAGAATGTCCAATGGAAAAAAGATAGTCTCTTCAACAAATGGTGTTGAGATAACTGGACATCCACATGCAGAAGAATGAAACTGGACCATTTCCTTACACCACACACAAAAATAGACTCAAAATGGATGAAAGACCTCAATGTGAGATAGGAACCCATCAAAATCCTTGAGGAGTACAAAGGCAGCAAGAAATTGTCATAGACTTTCTCCAAAGACAATAAACAAACCACCAATAAGCACAAGAAAAGTTGTTCGACATCATTAGTCATTAGGTAAGAGCCAATCAAAACCAACATGAGATACTTCTCACATCCACTAGGATGACTGTAACTCAAATAATGTAAACTACCAGCTGTTGAATATGATGTAGAGAAACCAGACCCATCACATATTGCTGCTATGAATGTAAAATCATACAGCTGCTTTGGAAAACACTGTGGCAGTATTTTTAAAAGTTTATCATAGAGTTACCATATAGCCCAGCAATTTCAGTTTTAGATATATACCCAAGAGTGCTGAAAGCACATGTCCCCATAAAAACTTGCATGAGTGACACCTAGCTGGCTCATCTGGTTGAGCACTGACTCTTGATTTCGACTCAGGTCATGATCTAAGGGTTGTGGGATCGAGCCCTAAGTTGGGATCCATGCTTCGTGCAAAGTGTGCTTGAGATTCTCTCTCTTCCTCTCCCTATGTCTCTCCCCTCACTTGCATTCTAAATAAATAAACAATATCTTATATTTTTAAAAAACCTTCAAAAAAAACCAAAAAACTTCACACGAGAATGTTCATAGCACCATTATGTCATAATAATCTCAAAGTACAAACAACCAGGACACCTGGCTGGCTCAGTCAGTAGAGCACACAACCCTTGATCTTGGAGTCATGGGTTCATGCCCCCACATTGGGTATGGAGATTAAAATACATAAAGCAATTAATTAATTAATTAATAACAGGATAAGCAACCTAAAAGCCCATCAATTTATGAATGGGTAAAAAAAAATTAGTACATCCATACAATGGAATAGTATTCAGTCATAGAAAGGAATGCATGCTACAACATGGAAACCATTATGCATAAATGAAAGAAGCCACACACAAAAAGACAAATATGTGATTCTACTTTATAAGGTACCAGCAGTAGTCAGATTCTGAGATGAAAAGTAGAATGGTGGTTTCCAGGGGCTGAGGGAAGGAGAGAAGGGAGAGTTATAGTTTAATGGGTATGGTTTCAATTTGGGAAGATGAAAAAATCGTGGTAATGACTGCATAACAATGTGAATGAGCTTAATGTCATTAAACTATACACTTAAAAATGGTTAAAATGGGATTATAGTATGTTACCACAATAAATGGGATTATGGTATTTTACCACAATAAAAAGGAATTTAGTACCAGTACATGCTACAACACAGATGAGCCTTGAAAGCACTATACTTAAGTGAGAGAAACCAGACACAAAGGGTCACACATTGTAAGATTCCATTTATATGAAGATGAAATGTCGAAAATAGGCAAATCTATGGAGAGAGGAAGCAGATTAGCCACTGCCAGGGGCTACAGGGAAAGGAGGAATCAACCACGAAGAGCATACAATTTCTTCTGGGGGGTGATGGAAACGATCTGGAATTAAATACTGGTAAGCACAAAGCACAGCATGATAACTATGCTAAAAACCACTGAACTACACATTTAAAAGTTTTAAATTACATTTTTTATGAATTTTCCTTGGAAAAAAGTTTGGACAGAAAGTCTTCCCCCAGCATGAATAGTCTTTTTTTTTTTTTTTAAGATTTTTTCTTTATTTATCTGACAGAGATCACAAGTAGGCAGAGAGGCAGGCAGAGACAGAGGAGGAAGCAGGCTCCCTGCAGAGCAGAGAGCCTGATGTGGGGCTCGATCCCAGGACCCTGGGATCATGACCTGAGCCGAAGGCAGAGGCCCAACCCACTGAGCCACCCAGGTGCCCCCGAATAGTCTTAACACAAGACAGAAACTATCTTTTTTATGAGCAAACCTCTGAAGTCACAAAGCATTTCTCCTGTCATATGCTTCACAAGTGAGTCCTAAGTCTGGCCCACAGTCCAACTCAAGCTTTACATTTATATCATGAAACTTGTATAATATCAGTTTTACAACAGAGGGAAGATATTAATGCCTCCCATCTACAGATGGAACTCAGGCTCAGAGAGGTTAAATATGGTTTCCCAAGACCACAAGGCCAATAGATGACTGAGCTCAGACTGGAACCTAGACACGGCTGACTCCACAATCTGTGCTCTTACCCTCCATCAACAGTGGTTCTTAACCAGACACACCATTTGTGAAGGCGTAGCTTCCTGGGATCCCCCCCCCCCCAAAGGACTCTTAAATAATCATTTCTAGGGTGCCTGGGTGGCTCAGTTGGTTAAGCAACTGCCCTCAGCTCAGGTCATGATCCCAGGGTCCTGGGATCAAGCCCCACATCGGGCATTCTGCTCGGTGGGGAGCCTGCTTCTCCCTCTCCTGCTGCTGCTTTGCCTGCCTGTGCTTTCTCACTCTCTGTCAAATAAATAAATAAAATGTTTTTTAAATAATCATTTCTAGGGCTTGGTCAGTACACCTGAATGTGTTTAAGCTCCTCAGGTATTTCTGAGAGTCATCCTATATATAGAACCACCCCCGTGCCTGATAATTTTGTATTATTAATATGGACAGCCGACTCCAGCAGGATGATCAGTGCCCTGGGGGCAGGGCCCCCTCCTCTAGCTCCTTTGTGACTGCCACTGTGACAACACAATGTCTGCCTACCCAAGGCAGGAGCTCAGGAGAGATCATTGGCCAGAAGGATTCAGAGCAGCTGCCAACCAGAATGTCAGCTGCCAAGGAGTTCCAGGGGAGCTAAGGGGAGTTAGTGCGTGAGAGCTGGCCGACCTGGCCACTCTCTCCAGTGGGCAGGAGGGTCACTGGGCCCACTTGGTGGGCAGCCCCAGCTGCCAACTGGGGCACCTCAGCTCAGCCTAGAACAGAGGTGTCAGGAAATAACATTCTCCCCAAGCTTCCTCTCCCAGTTCTCAAACTTAGAGGCCCAGACTAGGGCCTAGAATTCACTGAGGCTTCGTGACTATCCAGCAGTCAGGATGGAACACAGAAGCCGACCTCGGGGCATAGGCCTGAGCCGAATCCCGGGGGCTCAGTCCCGAACCTCTCGGATCCCACTCCCCTTCCATGTGGAACAGGAGGCCAGGGAAGGAGAAGAATGGGAACAACGAGAGCAACCTCGTCAGAGGACTCCTACCTACGGGCCTCCCGAAAGTGAAGAGCCGACAGACAATGTTATGGGTAAGGACAAGCTTCCCCCCACCTCAGGAAAGGGAGGTAGTGTCATATTTTCCTCCTCTGCCCACAGGAAAGAGATGTCAAGAAACAAAAACCAGAGCCTAAAATGGGCAGGGCTGGGGTGAGAGAGGAGTCCGAAAGGGAGGTTTCCTATTGTCTCAAAGAGCTGTCACAAGAAGCAAGGATATAATTTGTGAAAGCAACTGGAAGCTAAGACAGGCTGTTGGGAACATTAGGTGTCATTTAGGGAATCAAGAGCTTACGACAGCAAACACAGAGTGCCGGTGCCTTGGGAAACAAAGATGAATTACACATCAATTCCAACCCCAAAGAGCTGTCTAGTGGAAGAAAAACAAACTGTTAGGTTGGCTTCTGCAGAATTCAGAAAAATGACAGGAGTTCGGGGAAAATGGAAAGGATGGGGGTGGGGCATAAGGGCTGCCAGTGGCCGCTGTCTTTCCGGTGAGTGTGGTATCTCTCCCCCCACTTCTCACCTGCCATCCTAGCAAATGGGCAAATGATGGGGTTAATTATCAGAACATGAACAACACTGTGCTGGGAGAAAGGGTTCTCCGGGAACTTACCAAGTCTTAATTTTTAAAACTTACACACACCTTGAGACAGTCTTAAGTCATGGAACTGACTTTCCAGCTGGGAGAGTCCTTTCTCACTGGAAGAGAATAAATGGTCTCCAGATACTGCTTTTCAGGTTAGACCTTTCCTCAAGTTTTCTCAGGACTTAAAAGGGATGCAACGGGAGAGGAGACTCGTCTCTATTCACCCGCCCACTGCAAGGAAAAGGAGAGTAAATGTTAAAGGTATAAAATGCAAGCCGTTCTCGGGCAGGATGGTTTGTTGTGGGGGCAGGATGGCTTGTTGTGGGGGCAGGATGGCACGCGGTAGCCAGGCTTCCGCAGAGAGCTGGGCACCCAGGATCTAAAGGAGGATCTAAAACAGGAGTGCTGAATACCAGTCACCAGCAAGGGCCGGAGGCCATCTCCAGCGAAGCTTTGTAGAAGAGACGGGCCTTCGAGGACCCGCAGCGTCAAAAACAACGCTGAGGGCGGGCGGGACACGGTGGACGCCACTAACTGGACTTCCTGGAGTTAGCAACCCCACCGTAGCCAGGGTCTGGCCTTAGAGCGCAGGCGCAAGCATCCGCGGGGCGGGGGGAGGACCTGGGGGTCTGAAGGGAAAAAAAGGGGGGGGGGGGGGGTAGGGTGCCAGGGACCTTCAGCCCTATTCCCACCAAACCCTTCCAAGGTATACAAAGGGCTGGACTGGGGTTAAGGGTTGAGTTTGGAAAAGCTCAAGTTTCCTATATGCTTCAAAGAGTTGTCACAGGAGCAAGGATATAATACGCAAAAGCCACTAGAAGCTAAGACAGGCTGTTGAGAACACTGGGTGCCATTTATAAAATCAACTTCTTAGTATAGCAAATGCTCAGAGTGCCAGGCGCCGCGGGGGAAAAAAGATGAATTACACAGCGATTTCAGCTGACAGTCTAATGGAGGAAACAGGATGAATTTTGCGGGGGTTCAGAAAGAAATGCTCACGGGAAGCTAGAAGGAATCCTGGGGAGCGTAAGGGCTACTGAAGGCTCCCATAATGTGAAGGGGTAATTATCAGAAGATGGAGAAACGCTGTGTTGGGAAAAAAAAAGTCGGGTTTTCTGGCAACTTCTCAAGCTTTAAGTTAGAGGAAAAAACAAAACAAAACAAAACAAAACAAACCCTTTGAGACAGGCTTAAGTCACCAAGCCGTCTGTTTGCTCTTGGCTGCTTGAGAAGAGTAAATGGCTAGACCTTTCTTCTCCCAAGTTTCCCGGGGACTTAAAAGGGCTACAGCTTGAGCAAGTAGTCCTGGCACTTTTCACACATGCCGCTTTGAGGAAAAACCGAGAGAAGTACAAAAATTCAAGCCACTCAGAGGCAGCTAAGTCAGTTTCACTTCGGGGGTGACGTGCGGTGGTGAGGCTTTGTGGAAGAGATAGGCGTGGAAGGATACCTCAAACTACCGCGGGTGGGGACGCTTCTGACCACTCGCGCAAAGCCACTGAGCAGCTTCCGCTCCCAGAGTTGGGCTAAACTCCGCGGCCCTGGTCCGCCCAGGGCGCAGGCGCAAAGTCCGGCTGCGGGCGAGCAGGCGGGGCTGGAGCCCACGTGGCGGGGAAAGGGGGAGGAGGGTGGAGCAGGGAACAAGGCGGGGGCCGGGGCGGGGTGGGGGCGGAGTAGGTCTCGCGAGGCCGCGCCCAGGCTCACGCGGGCGTCGGGCGCGCGGTTGTAGCTCCCTGACGGCGGGAGAAGTCGCGCTCGCGACAAGGGCCGTGTGTTTGCAGTCGCGTGGTCATGGAGGCGCCGCTGCAGCCGCTAGCCACGACGACTCCGGCCTGTGGCCGGAGCCGAAGGCTGCTGCTGCTGCCGCTGCTGCTCTTCTTGCTGCCCGCCGGAGCTCAGCGAGGCTGGGAGGCAGAAGAGAGGCCCCGAACCCGCGAAGAGGAGTGCCACTTCTACGCGGGTGGACAAGTGTACCCAGGGGAGGCGTCCCGGGTTTCAGTCGGCGACCACTCCCTGCACCTCAGCAAAGCCAAGAGTAGGTGGTGCCCTACCAAGAGGGAGGGTGGGGGCTGGCAAAGGGAGGCGGGAGGTGGAGAGGGCGGGAGACACGTGTACCCTGGTAGTACCTGGGGGCCTGGCTTGGGCGGCACCCTATGGGTGGCCTTAGGCCCTTGGCCCGGCCTGCCTGGGGGTGGGGGTAGGGAGATAGAGAGGGGTTCCAGCTGTGAAGAAAAGGATGGGTTCCACGAATCCGATTTTGGAAGAAGTAGTGGTTACCGCAAAACCGCAGATGAGGGTAAGAGGGTGGCCCCGGCCCCGAATTTGTAAGCATCAGGATGTTGTGCAAACTGAAACACTTCCTCAGATATCAAAAAGTACCTGCAGCACATCGCCTCTATTTTCAAGTACTATTACAGGGAAGAATACATTGAAAAAGTTGAATAATGTTTCACAGAAAATTGAATTAAACAGGAAAGTGGCTAACCAAAATGCTCCGGAGGGCAAACCATTCATTTTTTTTTCTTTTGTTGTTGCTTCTGATAAAGACTATTAGAAGCCACCTTCCCCAAAATCTGTATAGTTAATGGGTATTCTTTGTTTTTCTCAAAAATGAAGAACTTCTTACAGGGTGTACTTGCGAGGTTCTTTGTAAGAAAGTGTGGGGGACGGGGCGAGGTTGGAAGTAATGCATTTGGGTTGATGATAAACCTTGTGGCAAATTTGATTCCTGCCAAATTGGCCTTTGGTTATTTGCATTTCTGTCCAGTGTACACAGCTAATGGCCACTTTCAGGAAGGACACGTCGGACTAGATACTGAGAAAGTTGTGGCCTCCTGCATCTGGATGTTAAGATTGGCCAAAAAGAAGTGGCCAGGGGCCAAAGGATAACCATTACCACTTTGCTTACTTTTAAATAATCAGCTTTTCCTATGGATCATTTGGCATTCTGTAGATACATATTTGGTTCAATTACAGCATGTTCCCTGTGTGTATTTAGTAACAAAAGTAATACCTCACAATTACGAATCCCCAGTGTTAAACAGGATGTTGTTATAACTTAGGATGGAATGGGAGTGATAAATGAGAAAAACTGTTTTGCCTCCTTACACATTGGCAGTTCTTTCCTACTGAAAGTTAACTGGAAGTTACTCTTGGATTTTTGTTTTTAAAGATCCAGTCTTGCACTTTTAAAATCATAGTATTTCCAAGTCCTGTTGCTTTTCTTTGGCTTGGGAAGATATTTTGAAATATGGCAGCCAGTTAAGTATTTACTGGCATGACATAAATATCCCATAAGAAACAAATTCCATCCAAGTCTGCTCATGGAAGCAAAAAAATAGTAATAATAAATTTCCCTTTACCAGCAAACCTTTTCAAAGTTTAGATATCTGTTGCATTTCTGTGTCACATGTAGGCTTATCTAGAATTAAAGATATGAGGACTTTTTTATTCATAAAATGGAATATTACAGAGCCATTAAATTTTAAACAAATTTTAGTAACATGAATAACTGTTCATGATTTACTCTCCCCCCCACCCCGCCTTTTTTTTCAGCTTTAATTCCAGTGTAGTTAACAAACAGTGTTGCATTAGTTTCAGGCATACAATACAGCGATTTAACAGTTCCATATATTACTCAGTTCTCATTACTGTTCCCTTTTTAAAAATGGGTGCAACATGATCCAAATTTGTGTGTTTAAGAAAGAATGAAAGGAAAAGACATGAAAATGTTAACAGTAGTTAAATTGATGGGAGGGGCAGATATGGGAAGAAGGGATTTAAACATTCTTCTTTATTGCTCTGCATTTGCCAGAATCTTTGTTAACTCTGCTATTTATATTTGGGACAGTTGTTATTTTTTAACAGATGCAAGGGGTTGCTTTGGGAATTCCATTTATAGATCTTAGTAAAGTAATTGCAGTCTTTTTAACCATATAATTGATGAGGTTTTTTTCGTTGAATAACACTTCCAGTATTTGCAGGTAACATAAATCTATATATAGAAAACCCTAAAGACGCCATCAAAAAAACTATTAGAACACTGCAGTTCTTAAGTCAAAAACCCCAAATTTCCAAAATCACAATTTTCAGAAAAAAATTATTTTTCAGAGTTGGTATTTCCTATATGCTAAAATCACTAAGGAGTGCCATTTTAACAGATCATTACAATTATAACCTCACACTTGAGTAGCATTTTCAGTAATGTATACAAAGCATATATAGTTCAGTTCCCCTCTGTCCAATTCTCCCTCATGGCCTTTACCTAATTAGATCAGAATATTTATAAGAGGGAGGCTGCTGGCTCAAGATACATAATCATGTGTTATATATTAGCTTCACAGAAAAATTCATCTTAACTTTGTCTTTATTCTCACAGTGGTCAAAAATGCTAGCTGTTGTAAACCTTACTTTCTAGGAACCTTAAATTTGGAATTGGGTGTTGGCTTCAATATATGTAGACTCTGAAAGTTAAGTGCTGAATGTGTTAACAGAAGATCAAGCTACATTATGATGAAAGCATGTTGGCTAGAATTACAGCATGCCCATACAAGAGAGTAGCATGAACCATTCAGTTTCCATCAGGTCACTTGAAACCTGTTCAAGGGGGTCTCCTCTTTCAGAGCCCTCGGGAAAATAATCCCATGGTCTGGGATTTTAAACTTCTCACCTGACATTTGCAGATTTCCTACTCCTTGAGCAGGTCTTCTGTGTGAATGTGGGAAACTGGACAAATATTTAAATGAGTACATCTAAAAGACTGTCATTAGAAAGAGGAAAATCGTAATTATTTGAACTGTAGGAAGTTCATTAACTTGGAGGGGCTATAGTGAAGTATCCAGTAGGATTTAGTGCAGGGATAGAATGTAGAGGGGTCTGTGAGCATGCATAGAAAAACAAAATCTATTTTCACTAATCTACAACTGAAATTTAGAATTTCCTTCCATTATGAACATCAGCAACAAATCACACTAGCTTCAGCAGTACTTGCTTATACATATTGCCAAGAGAATCGCAGATATTTTTATGCCACGTAATTGCAGGTATCCTGCAATAAAATTTACACTCATCACTGTCATAGACAGTTACTAGACCACTGCCAGATCTTGCAGTTTTAAAGCTTTTATTTATTTGAGAAAGACGGAGAGAGCACGCACGCACTCCTGTGCTTGCCTGGAGGGTCAGAGGGAGAGGGACAAGCAGACTCTGCACTCGGGAAGAAGCATGAGAGAAGTGAGTGGGGCTTCACCCAGGGCTCCGTCTCACACCCTCAAGCCCAGAGATCATGACCTCAGCCAAAAATAATCAGCTGCTCAACTTAGTAACCCAGGCACTTCATAGATCTTGAAGTCTGAAAGTGTTAATAAAAGGGCAAAAGTATTACTATTATCACCAGGTTTTTTTCTATTACTTTGATAATTACATTTTAATATACTTGGCTCCCTTTGTATTTCTATATATTTTGTTTTATGCATTCAGTAACACTATCCATAGAAAAAGTCCATAAGCTTCACCAGATTGCTGAAGAGATGCAAAGGTGTAGAATCCTTAATTTTTAGTGATTTCCTGAAGATGTCTTTCTGTCATCCAATTTTCTCAGTGTTGTAGAACATCATATGTTTCTCTTTCTTAGTTTCCAAGCCAGCACCTTATTGGGAAGGAACAGCTGTGATAAATGGAGAATTCAAGGAGCTCAAGTTGACTGATTATCGTGGGAAATACCTGGTTTTTTTCTTCTACCCACTTGATTTGTGAGTAATACATGTACAGGTCCTAAAACGTCGGCAGTCATTATCAATCATTATTCAAGAACATCAAGTACAAATTATTTTATTTAGTTCTTGGTTCCAAAAAGACAAGCTGATACAAATTTTTTCAAGAAGGTAACATCTACCATATATTTCAGAACCAAAAGGCATTGTCCCCAATGCCTTATACTTAAATCTACATAATTGTTTTGTAATGTCATCATCAAAGAAAGGAAGGCTACAATTATATTAAGCTATAAAGCTATACCTGCTAAGGCAAGAAAATGGATATTTTAGATAGCACTTAATAGCAAGACTTAGGCCACAAATCTATTTCTCTCTCTTAACTAGAAAATTAGCTCTTTACACTTTTATTATTTGCTGCATCTATTGCTTTTCTGTGGTTTGAACATTTTCCTGAAAATACTGCATATGCTTAAGAAATAATGCCTATTTATATAAATTATGCTTGTTGGGGGGAATTTTCTCTTTAACTCAGATAGCACTTCAGATAAAAAGTTGACTCAAATACTCTTGCAGCTTTAGTTTTATCGAGGATATAGTTTTATCTGGAGTGTTCTTCAAATTCCATGGAATTTGAAAAGATAACAAAAAGAGACTTATCCTGACTTTTTCTTTTTTCTATTTGAATATATTTTTTGGCTATAAAAAAGAGAACTTTCTTCTATTTTGCCACTGTATATTAAGGTCTTTTTTCCATTAGGACTGTCCTAGAACTGTGTAAATAAAACCTTAAACTTACAGAAGAGTATACTTAAGCTTATCTCTATAGATTGTCTCTGGGCCAGAGGTGAGCAAACTTTTTCTATACGGGGCCACATAGTAAATATTTTTTTGCCTTGTGATCTCTTGCAACTATTCAGCTTTGCCACTGTAGCACAAAAACAGCCAGAGACTATACACAAATGAATGAGTATTGTTTTCTATTGAAAGTTTACTTACAAAAAATAAGATAGGCTGGATTTGGCCTGTGGACTGAAGTTTGCTCACCCCTACTCTAATCCAAATAGGAAAAATTCTCAGAAAAATTAGTTCACTGAGAGTAAACCAGTTCATAAATGTGGATAATACATAATCTTTTAAACTAGCAAGAACTTCCTTCTTTCTAATCCACTTGTACTGTGGCCTGACAAGCTGAAATGTATGATATAACTTACTTTCTAATAGAAACAAGAAGTGAAAATTTTAATATTAAAAAATGATAGGCCTTCTAAATTCATGTTGTTATAAAAGCAAAACTTTAACATCTTTTAAATATACAGGATGCTAAACATGAGTTTTGAGATTGGTCTAATATAGCAGACAAATATCCTGTTTCTCCCACTATTACTTTAAACTCCATAATGAATAAGACATATCTAAAGAATGATGTCACCAATGGCCTCCTGGGGCAAGAAGCTAAGATCACTTCTTTCTGTTTCTCTGAGATGCCAGATTGGGCCTGGTTAGAAAGGAAGAGTTCTGAGGCATTTGCCACTGTCTGCATGTGTGAAAGTCAAAAATGTAACCCTTTAGTTTTCTTTTTTTTTTTAACAGATTTAATTTATTTATTTGACAGACAGAGATCACAAGTAGGCAGAGAGGCAGGCAGAGAGAGAGGAGGAAGCAGACGCCCTGCAGAGCAGAGAGCCTGAATCCGGGCTCGATCCCAGGACCCTGGGACTATGACCTGAGCCGAAGGCAGAGGCTTTAACCCACTGAGCCACCCAGGCGCCCACCCTTTAGTGTTCTACTAGAACTTTTTTTCTGTCTTCACTAAGAAGTTGGATAAATATGTCTCTAACTAGCATTTGTTGGAAGGCACGCAGGGGCCAACCATTCCTACCTTTGGAAAAATATTGAAAATACATATTGTAGCCCAGGTTTCCAGGGATATAATCTTAGAACTGTCTGCGTGCATGTGGCAGTCCTACGTTTGAACAACTGAAACCTTCAAAAAGCCTGTATTGGGCTGCAAGAGGAATTTGTCCCCTAAGTCTGTGTTCTTCTGACTTTCTTGACCATGACCTGTACACAGTACAAAACCATTTTTTATTGCCACTCAATACACTGACATATACATACAGGGTATCATTCAGTCTGTAAACACCAGTACAGCCATGATCATTAAAATCCTGAAACACTTCCATACGAAATAGTAAATAGCCAATTTCCCAACCTCCTCCCCAAGTTGCCCCTCCCACCTGGTCCTTTTCAGAAACCTCCAGAGGTAAAGCCAACTTCGAGTTAAGGTTGTTCAATATTTTTAGTATCACTCCTGAACACAAACACACATAGATATGCATGTGTATGTACACGTATGTTTCATGTCTTAACCTTCCTGTATATAAAGTATTCTTGTATTTTTTACTCCACTTGTTTAAAACGTTTGTTAAAATTCCATAAAGTCCCTGTGATGGTTCAGAAAATACCACCCTAAGGTAATATTCTCTAAACACGCCCTTCTGACAACAGGACTGGGAGACAAGGTAGAAGAGGACCTTATCAAGAAAGGGAAGGAGGATGGAAGAGCATTTTCTTATCTCTGAAACAAAGATCAGTGCATCTAGCTCATAGGGGTGGTATAGGAATATAAAAAAGGAGTGGTATGATGGAAAATTTGTGTAGATCCTTTGGAAGCTGTAAAGCACTATATAAATATAAAGCATTGTTATATAACGGAGAAGGGAACATTGGTTGACCACGGATCCATTAAGTTATAAAAATAAACATTTATTGAGATGTAATTGTGAACTCTGTAATACACATTTTTAATTAAATGATATTTGATCAAATCGTCTAGACAGCTACATCATGACAATGCTCATATATATAATTGTTCTTAATATGCATTTTATATATGCATATTATATAGGTGTTATAAAGGTGTTTGTAAAAACTAAGCCATTTGAAACTTCAAGCATATGCATATTTTGAGAATACTAAAATTTTTTTTTAACTTTCAGCACTTTCGTGTGTCCAACTGAAATCATCGCCTTTGGTGACAGGATTGAAGAATTCAGATCTATAAATGCTGAAGTGGTAGCATGTTCTGTGGATTCACAGTTTACCCACTTGGCCTGGTCTGTATCTTTACACTTAAGCATTTATAGGAAAAAGAATGGATTCACTTTTCGATTATAAGCAAACAACTCTCATTGTGATAGGAATATAGGGGTTTTTTAAGTTTTATTTTAAGTAGGCTTCACACCCAATGTGGGGCTTGAACTCTTCACCCTGAGATCAAGACTTGTGTGCTCTACCAACTGAGCCAATCTGGTGCTTTAGAATGTAGTTATCAGACAGTTGGGAATAGATATATCTGAGAGCTACCAGTTCAATGAAGTTATGGCAAAAATGCTCAAGGATTTTTATAGGACATTTCTAACTTGGGAAAAAAGCTCACTGCAAAAGACATAATAGCCATAACAAACACCACTGAGTTGTATGATTACTTCATTATGATAAATTGGGTAGCCTTAATCTGAAGGGAAAAAATTCTTTAAAATTCCATTTCTCTGTTACATAGTTGTCTAGTATTAAAAGTCAAACTCAAAATAGCTTTTATAATTATTTTTCAAGACACACTGATTTTCTTAATTTCTGAATGTTTTTTAAACTCATTAAACATGAAAAGATGTTTCACCTGAATAATTGCCAAGAATTGCAAATTAAAATGACAAGAAAAAAATAAAATAAAATAAAATGACAAGAGATGCCATCTTTTCCCTATCTGATTGGCGAAGATTTTAAATATTGAAAAATTTCATCCAGTGATGACAAAGGTCTGAAGAAATGGTCTTCTCACACATACAGTTGGTTAATCATTCTGAAGAGCAGTATGTTTCAAAATCTGAAATGTGTGTGTTGATGTGAATTTTTCATCTCCACAATTCTGTGCATAAGATTTTATGCACAATAAAGATGGTTTAGAATTATCTTAGTTTTAAGTTAATATTCATTTCATTAAAATAACAAATTCAAAACTACTTAATCCACTTACAATTATATATAGATATATATATAACAACAATTTTAACTGGTAAGGATCTACAATTTAATTTATGTTCTCTTAAGTAATTAATTTTCTCAAGTATTTTTAAATGTAGTTATATATTTATTTGATTTCCTTTAACTATCTCAATTTTCAGATAAAACTTCCAAGAACTTAAGTAATTCTTGCAAATCTAATAGACAAATATGGCATGCCTTAAGTCCTTTAAAAATGTTTCCTTATTATTTACAAACTAAATAAAATTTCACATTATACATTTTAAATTAGAATCACAAAGTGAAAACAATGAGTTTAATTTGCTTCGTCGCTTCTATAAGTAATTCTAAATCTTTGTAGGATTACAACATAAATCCACTAGGGAAAAAGTTATATCCTCCCAAATAATTTGGGATTGGCTTCTCAAGAATTTTGGGGAGATACAATCTGAGCTGGATAGGTTACATATCAACCAGAGATTTCTACTTGGATATCACAACTGGGGCTGCAGACATCTAGAGCAGTATTTCCTTGTTTGCTAGCTGCTCTGTCCCACTAGGACACCCACATTCCCTGGTTTCAAGTAAAAATGCTTCAATCTGAAGACCGATGTGTCTGAGATTATACCTAACTTCCTTCCCTGCTTCAAGTGGACTTTGCATTCCTTTGTCTCAGAATATTAGAGTATCATCCAGTTGTATTCTATCTCTCAAGCTTTGTCTTGTGATCACAACTCTAAGGTTATGACAGTGCATATCCTTTGATCCATCAGTTCTTCTTCTAGGAATTAATCAAATAAGTATGCAAAGTTGAGAATACATCGATGTTTCCAGTGGTGTTGATAAAAGCAAAAGAAAAATGGAAATAGTTTAAATGTCTAGCAATAGAGGTTGGCAAAATACAGCATGTAAATACTTTAGAAATGTGATAAGTATCTCCATATTTATTTAAAGGAAATGAATATAAAAAGTCTGGAGTAAAGGGGAAAAATAAAATATGTATTAGCTTGTTTTTTGTTAGAGAAAGAAAGTGTGTGTTTTGTGTTCATTCATATGTGTGTGACGGAGACTAATAGTGCTGTTTGGATCCATACGTTTACTTCTTTCTGAGTGGTAATGTTTTGTTTGTTACAGGATTAATACCCCTCGCAGACAAGGAGGACTCGGGCCAATAAGGATTCCACTTCTTTCAGATCTGGCCCATCAAATCTCAAAGGACTATGGTGTTTATCTGGAGGACTCAGGCCATACCCTTAGGTACCTTCCACTGGTTTTATATTATGACAAATCCAAATATTATTTGTAATCCTCCCTGAAATGGAGTTAAAAGATACAAGGTTTGATCAAGAAGAATTATTTGCTCTATTTGCAAAAATGTAGATACTGTTTAAAATAATTGGTGAGTGCTCTACTGAAATTAAGTGAGTATTGGAATCTGTTAAAGCTGGAAGATTATTTAGAGGTCTTTGACCAACCCTGTCATTTTACAGATAAACAGATTCATAGAATTCCATGAATTTAGCCAAAGTTATATAACCAGTTAATGGCAGAGCCCACACTTGAATCCAGTACCCAAATTCCTTGCCTGTTTCTTTTTCCTCTTTTCTAAAATGACTCCAGTAATGGTTTTTCTAAATACAGATATCCTCGTATTTAGCAAACTTGTGCCTTGGGGATTGGGACAAATTAAGGAAGTGCCATTAGAAGTCTTTGATAAAAGGAAAACTTTAACTGAAAAGAATTGTAATTTTGTTATAATTATATTGTCAATTTGCTTTACACTGCTAATTGTTTCTTTTTTAGAATGTTTTATGTGAAGGTGCCAGTATTTTATAATCCTATGTTTTTTAATAACAGCTTTATTGAGATATAATTCACATACAACTTACTCATTTAAACCATACAATTCAGTGGGTTCTAGTATAGCCTGAGAATTGTGCAACCATCACCACAATCAGTTTTAGAGTATTTTTATTACTCTAAAAAGAAACCCCATACCCATAGCAGTTACTCTTCCTTTCCTACAATCGCCATACCCCTGCCCTGGGCAACCAACTTATCTACTTCATGTCTCTCTGGTTGCCTATTCTGGACATTTCATTTAAATGGAATCCTACAATATATGCTTTTTTATGATGAACCTTTTCACTTAGCATAATGTTTTCAAGGTTCATTCATATTGTATCAGGTGTCACTACCAATAGTTTCTTTTTTTTTGTACTTGCTAACTCTTTCATCTTTTCTCCTTTCATAGAGTTTATGACTTAAGTTAATTCCCAAAGAGTAAATATGCCACTATAAAGACTGAAGCTATTTTACACTTTTTAATTATTTGAGCATTAACCAAGTAAAACCAAGTAACCCCGAGGTCATGACCTGAGCTGAAATCAAAGGTCAGCTGTTTAACCAACTGAGCCACCCAGGCACCCAAGGCATATTTGCTTTTGTTTGGTATGTGATGGTATGATGTGTGTTACCAAAGTAAGTTAAAATTGTCACAACAGACTCACTTACTTGAGAACAGACTTCATCACCATTAACAACCATTTTCTACTGTAAAAGTAGCTACAAGAAAGAACACCCATAGGAATAATAGTTAACAGTTTTGCCTGAGTTTGGCCAAGTTGAACTAGTCCAAGGAGAGGGAGCGCTAGTTAGTTCAGACATCATTAAAAATGATATTAAAAAAATATATTGAAAATATAAAAAAATTTATTAAAAAATATGTTGTAAGATAAGCAAGAATATTTTAGCAATGTTTAATATGACTATAAAACAAAATTTCATGTAATAAGTAATTGCATGTATTTCTATTAAAAATAGATCTCATTATTATGTATAATACTTGTACTCAAGCAATTAGCCCAAGTCCCTGAAATCTTTTTCTAAACCAAGTATTGGGTTGAAATCCAAACCAAGTATTGGGTTGAAATAAAGATGGTAAAGTCCTTTGGAAATTTTCATTTTTCTCTGGTCTGCTTTAACTCTTGCAATGCCATTCCATCTCAATAGCAGGTCTTTTCAATTAAACTATTCCATTATTCCCTAGGCCAAAAAAGTGAATCACACATACACATATTTAGAGGGAAAGGTAACTTTGCTTGTATTAAGAATTTTGCCTTTTCCACCTCTGGAAAAGGAAATACAAAGAGTTCTAAACAACCAGTGAGAAGACAGATCACTCCTTCACCCAGAGGAAGACTTTACTATGTAGATTCATAATTTCAATAATAGTGAATAGTAAAATCCCAAACCTAGTGCTCATAAAGATTTAAATAGAAATATAACAGTACATTGCTTACACAAAAACAAATTTTAAAGCTACCATTTGACAATGATATTTCCAAATTATACAGCGGATAAGCGTGGGTATGGGGAGGGTGTGTTTGCATATGTGTACACCAGTCAAGCAGGTTAACTAATGTTTGTCTTAATTGAGATGAAATGACTTCATCTGTACCACTCTTGTGTTTTACAGGGGTCTCTTCATTATTGATGACAAAGGAATCCTAAGGCAGATTACTCTGAATGACCTTCCTGTCGGTAGATCAGTGGATGAGACACTGCGTTTGGTTCAAGCATTCCAGTATACTGACAAACATGGAGAAGGTACCCTTTCCTTCTAAGCATCTTAGCCTTTTGATTTTTTTCATTTGAGAGATGATTGCATGATTAATTTGGGTTCTTAGTCAAAAAGTAATTTGGGTGATTCCAAAGTCCTCTAATTATTTTCAGATTATTACCTGATCTTCTTAGCAGATCCAGTTATTACTTAAAGTGCTTTTAACAAAGTATCACTAATATATTCTACTTACAGAATAAGAGGCAAAAATAGTCATTATTTGCACAGTCCACAGAGAAAAGTTTCTGCTACTCTGGTTTTTGAAATTATGTTTCTGTAAACTTAAAATGTGCCAATCTGGCAATATTTAGTCATGGAGGTTTTATTTGCATATGTACATTATTTGACTTAGCTTTTTCCCTCAAAGGTGATCCTTATCACACTAGTAATCTATCAGTTCATCCTTTCACTCCAACTTTTTTCAGTAGCTAAATGGAAAAGGTCAGATTTTGCTAAAACAGAACATGTATTTTCCTTTCAAAAGTATAACTCAGTGCCTGAGTAAGGGTTCATTCTAAATAAAAGGGAAACGCCACTCTCCTAGCAATTTTAAACTCTTACTTGACAGACAGCAAACTGTGGCATCAGTACACAGTACTGCAGAAAACAGAAGATAAGCTTATACTGGAAGTTTACATAAACTCGGAGAAGTTTTTGCCATGCCCTGACCTGTCAATTCACCAGATTCCCAAACCTTCCAACTTTATTAGGCGGACACTCAACTTGGTTTCTTCTATTGTAAATGTAACTAAATGTAATTGGCAACCATTGACATAGGTTAGCTGCCTGCTGATGAACTCCATGACTGGAATTCTTGGTGCAAGCAGGCAACTGAACAGTAGTCAAGTGTTCAGTGGCCTAGAAATGTTCTCATTGTTATAGGCTCTTTTCAGTTTCATTTTGGTAAAAGAAAAACCAAGAGTTGCTAAAGAGAACTGAAATCTGTTTTTAAACTGTCTTTTTGCCAATTTTGTTCCTTTCAGTCTGTCCTGCTGGTTGGAAACCTGGTAGTGAAACCGTAAGTCAAACTGATTTTTCTGTCAACGGGATAGCTGGGGCCAAAAAATTGCCAACCTTAGAATAATCTTTCTTTGTAATAGAACCTTGATTTTGTAAAGGAAGTGAACATACTACAGAAATCATAAGAGTACAGGCATTCTTTGCACCGTAGAGAAGGTAGCTGAAACTGGAGAAAGCAGAGTAAATGTAATTGGCAGACAATGCTGTGAATTTTAAAACCAAGTATGAAGAGAGAGATACCATTAACAAAAAAAAAAAAGAGAGAGAAACAGTGGAGACCTGATAGAATTAAGTCAGAAGTCTTAGGGATCATGTATGGAGTTCCTTCCTATGTTGTGGGCCAAAAAAAAAACTCTAAAGCAAACCTTTCTGTATGTAGTAAACTTTTGAGAAAATCTGGCTTAATTAACATTGAGGCTAAATGATTCTCTCCTTTATTGTTTGAAGGAAGATTGAAACAGGTATATCCTTTCATTTAGGGAAGCTGTATAATTTATAGCCAATCCCTGAAGTAGTCTCTGGCCAAAATACAATTCAGAAACTTGCTTGAACCTTTTTTAAATAATGTGTTTATCTTCTAAAAATCAACAGTTCTATACAAACTGTAGTTAGGAAACTGACAAATATTAGAGCATTGGAGGAAGAAATCATTATCTTACGATAAAAGAAAAATACAGATTCCTAAGACTTTCTTCTTTAGCAAATCAACAAAAAATACCATTAATCATAGACAATGAGAGGTAGAAATTCACTCTGTAACCTAACTCAGATTGGGGATTGGGTAAAGTAACATTTCACTGGTTCTGAACCAGTTTTTGAAGAGTTTGCAAAACAGCTTTGCCTTTGTGGATCAGAGTTAAGGTTACAGTACAAATTAATTTACTTCTACATAGATCTGATAGATCTCAAAGATAGATATGAAGATAGACATTAAAGGTGCTTTAAGCACTAAGTACTTTAAATTTACACATGAATCATTAGGTTAGCCTATAGCTATTGACTGTGAGGCTTCCATATAGAAATAGGAATCAGAAGCTGCAGGCATCGCCTGAGAAGCCTTAGAAGGCATTTCTGGATGGGTCTTCAAAGTCGGGGGATGTTCCCCCAGAGCTGTAGCAAAACCAGCAAGGAGTGGTGAATATCCTCACATCAATTACATGCTTGTACTGAAAGAAGAGCCAGAGCTTCCAAGAGGTACAAAGTGACTACAAAGGTATTAGAGGATGAATGTTTTACATTTCAGAAAACATATTGACTATCCATTTGATTAACTTTTAGAGGGGCCACAAACCCCTTTGAGAATCTGATTAAAAAAACCATGAATTCTCCCACCAAAAAAAATTCACATATGTAATTACATACTGTGTTTGGGCATTCCTTTTCTTGTTGTCAGCTTTATTGAGGTATAAATAGATAAACAGAATTAAAGATACTTAAACTAAACAGCATGATGATTTGATCTGTTGTGAAATCATTATCACAGTCAGATTAATTAACAAATCCATCACCTCACACAGTTACATTCTTTTGTGTGTGGTGAGAACACTTAAGATCTACTCTTTTAGCAAATTTCAAGTACACAAAACCGTATTATTAACTATAGTCACTGTGCTGTACATGATATGCTCAGAACTTACTCATCTTAAAACTGAAGGCTTATACCCTTCGACTGGCATCTCCCCATTTCCCCCACCCCCAGCCCACAATTCTGCTGTTGCTGTGGGCATACTTTCAACAAACATTTCTTGACCACCTGCTGTATGGCAACTATTCAAACTCTTACAATAGGAAGATGGTATTTATTAGTGAATACCACAGCCAAGGTCCCTACCATCAGAGTTACATTCTAATTCTAATTTTAGATTGTGGCAAATGGTTTTAGAAACAGGTTGATGAGAATTGGTGGGATAGTGCCTGGGGTGAAGGATTAAGTGGTCAGAAAAGACTTTTAAGATGACATTTAAGTTGAAACATGAGTGAAGAGGGAACAAGTCAAGCATAGAGCAGTGCAGAAAGAAAAGCAAGGGCAGGGTCCTAAGGCCAGGAACCAACTTAGCATGTTCAAGAAACAAAAAGAGGGCCCATGTGGCAGGAATAGAGCGAGCTATGAGGAAGGGAATAGGGACACCAGTGTCACGTGGCATGGAGAATGGGAATACAGTGAAGTAACAGAAATGCGAAGTCTTTGGTGACTATGGTGAGGGCAGCAGCTAGTTTGGAGGAGTTTGAAAATAGATCTGCCTCACTTCTCTCCTGTATATTGCACAGGCCTCCTGATTTGTTGCCCTGACCTCAGCTTCTCTCCACTGCATGCCACTCTCCAAGCCAGGACCTTTTAGCAGCCCTCCAGTAGTCAAGTGACAAAAGCCAGATCCCTGGCATCGCTTTCAACCCTTTGCACTGTTTGTATCTACCAATCTCTCCCAGGTCATCTTCCCTACAATTGACACACACACACACACACACACTGTGTTCCCTCCGCATCCCTTGACTCACTTCTTCCCAAAGTCAGTCCTGCTTTTTCACACATTTGTGCCTTTACTTGGGTTTTTAGCCTGGAATATCTTACCCTTTCTCTAAATTCTACTCATCTTTCAAGACTAACTTCAATGTCACCTCCACTCTGAGGCCTTCCTTGATGCCATCTCAGCCTCCGTTTAGGCCTAGCCTGTGTCATACAGGATCATATTATGCATTGTGTCGGAAACTTGTGTACACACACGGCTTCCCCACAGGGTTGGACAAGTCTCAAAGACACGGACTTGAGTGTGGTTATTCTTGTATCCCCCACTGCCCAGCACACTACTGGCACACAGTGCCGTATTAGTCCATAAGTATTTGCAAATTGAATTTCAGTGCAGAGAGATTATAAACTGGCAAAGACAGAATACTCCTGGAAGTGACCCCTGAAAAATTATGTAATATTTACTATATGCTGAAGACAAATTCTGAAGAAGATGCATAGAGAACTATCATAAACAATACTGTTTATGTATAGGGCAGATGTACTTTACCTGTAACTGTCAAATAATGTAGTTAATGTGAGCTCAAATCATATTGGAATTTTTTTTTAATTTAATAGGGTTCTAAGGCTGTTAAGGAAGGAGCATTTTTTTCCCCAGAGTGTTGATTCACTAGTGATTGAACGTACTACTCCATATATGTTAGTATTTTTTTACTTTGTAGTTTGAGATGAAAAGGTTGCATTCTGGACCTCAAAAAAATCCATTTACTGGATAAAGAAGATATATATATAGTGGACTACTACTCAGCCATAAAAAGAATTAAATCTTAGCATCTGCAGCAACCTGGATAGACCCAGAGGGTATCATCCTAAGTGAGATAAGTCAGAGAAAGACAAATACTCGTATGATTTCACTTATATATGTATCCTAAAAAAAAAAACAAATAGACTCATAGATACAGAGAGGTATAAATAGATGAACAATATTGCCAAATATTGTTTGCCAAAGGGGATGGGACCAGGGGGATAGACAAAATACATGAAGAGATTTAAGAGGTATAATTTTCCAGTTACAAAACGAGTAAGTTATGGGGATGAGAAGTACAGCGCAAGGAATATAGTTGATAATATTGTATGGTGACAGATGGTGACTGGACTTATTGTGGTGATATTTCATAATGTATATAAATACTGAATCACTATGATATACACCTGAAACTAACACAGTATTGTAAGTCAATTATTTTTAAATAAATAAAAATCAATTTGAACACACTGCTGCCTTTCAGGTTATTGTGGCATACCAACATTTCATCAGCAGATAACTTTAAAAATACATTAACATCTGTAGCCATGCTCTCTTAATGTGTTTGACTTAATTAGATCAAACCTGAAGATGTCATGAAAGCCTGGTGGCCAAGAGAAGAGCTGTAAGTAAATTTTGGGATGCTTGAATACAGATGTTAATTTATTAAAAAAATTTGCCTTTGGGATAGGTGAGATTAGTAGGTAGGACAAATCCAGTTTTTCCTGTATATATGATGTAATTTGGCACACAAAAATCATCTTTATCTTATTTAGTCAAGAGATGGGCAACCAACATCAGACTACTACCGATGTACTTTGGCTTTTAAATAATTTGCAAACATCAATTTGAAGAGATCTGTGCACCCCTGTGTTCAGTGCAGCGTTATTTACAACAGCCAAGATATGAAAGCAACCCAAGTGTCCACCAAGAGATGAACGAGTAAAGAAAATGTGTATAAACATGATGGAATATTACTCGGCCATAAAAATGAATGAAATCTTTTCATTTGCAACAACATGGATGATCTAGTGGGTACCATGCTAAGTGAAATAAGTCAGAGAAGGACAAATACTATATGATTTCACTTAAGTGTGGTCTCTAAAAAACAAAACAAATGAACTAACAAAATCAAACAATATTAAATATAAATACTGGTGGTTGCCAGAGAGGAGGTGGGTTGAGAAAGTACAAAATAGATGAAGGGGATTAAGAGGTACAAACTTCCAGTTATAAATCAATCACAGAGATGGAAAGTATAGCATAAGGAATATAGTCAATATTGTAATAACTTTGAGGACAGATGAGAACTAGACCTATTATGGGGATCATAATGTATAAAAATATTGAACCACTATGATATATGCCTGAAACTAGTAAGATATTATATGTCAATTTTACTTTTAAAAAAACTAACAATTTCTAAAAATGAATAATTTGCTTTTTTTTTTTAACAGATAATTCCAGATCCAGCTGGGAAACTGAAGTATTTCGATAAACTCAACTGAAAAATACTTCCTCAGGTTTCAATGCTTGAAAGTCCTCAATAAAGTTCACCGTTTTAGTACCATACTGTGTTACAATAGTAATTTCTTTTTTCTTTTTTTTTTAAATAGTAATTTCTTAAAGAATATAAAACTCCCTAAGGTATTTAGTGTTCAAGTTAAACACTGATGCCAAAAGATAGGAAGTTTCTCTCTTCCCAAAGTAAGAAATGTCAGATTGAATCAAACTAGTAACAAGAGTAACCAATATTTATGTAATACATCTCAGGTGCCAAACATTGTGTTAGGTGATTAGCTGCATTATTAGATTTAATGCTCAAAGCAACTCTTGGAGTTCTTTATTTTTTTAAAAAAGATTTATCTAATTATTAGAGAGCATGGAGTTGGGGGGTGGATAGCAGGCTCCGTGCTGAGCATGGAGTGTGATGTAGGGCTCCTTCCCATGACTCCAATATCATGACCAGACCCGAAACCAAGAGTCAGACATTTTGCCAACTGAGTCACCCAGGCTCCCCAAGCTATATCTTCTTGATTAATAATTTCCATTCCATTCCTTTAATAATGTTCTAGTCTCCAGTTCAATTTAGGTATGTTATGCTCAGGTTCATTCCAAAAAGCCAGTTGTTAATGTTTCATTCAGTATTCAGCAACTTTTGATCATCCCCTCTAAATACCTGGCATTTATCAAGTAGCCAAAGACAAATTTTTGCCCTCAAGGAGCTTAGTATTTGATTATTGAGACAGGTGCTGATAGTGTAGTAACTGGGGGTGGGGGGAAACCTAAAAATAAAAATACATCCCGAGTCACCACTTTCTTATTAACTGGATAATGTAAGTAGCCTATGAATAAAATGGCATTAAATACATTCCTTCTCAGTGCCTTTTATAAATTATCCCTTTAAATAACTTACCTCTGAAAGTCCACAGGTCCAAAATTATATCCTAAAGATGATCTCAGGTGGCCAATTACAGAAGACAGGAAAAGTAGTGTTTAGAAAGGAGAGTCCCGTATCCTCCTGGAGAGGGTGGGCCCTGGGCCTAACTGCAATGCAGCTACAGGAGACCTATTCCCAGACCTATTCCCAGAACACCATGACCTACCATAATCTAGAGCAGGAGCTCTCAGCTGGCAACAGTTTGCCCCCAGGGGACATGGTAATGTCTAGAGATATTTTGGGTTGTCACAACTGCGGGGGTGCCACTGGTGTCTGGTGGCCAGGAGTGGTGTTACACGTATTACATTGCATGGGGCAGTCCCCACAACAAAGAAGTTGTCAATAGTCGTTAAGGTTAAGAGACCGTTCTGTAGAGACAGCTGCCAGGTACTTAAGGAAAGGTGGCCAGTGCGGTTTAGTAGCTGCCGGCCAGCAGAACAGACCATGCCCCCGTGGCTGCATCTTCACAATAATACGTCAAGAGGGAACTTCGAGCTTCTACAAAGTACACTAGGCACTGCCTTTCAGGACACTGGCACATAGATGACATCTATAATTCCCTGAGTCTCCCTCACATATGTGCTCTTCTGTTCACTTTCCCAGCTAAGCCTTCCTCGTGTTCTGAACTTTACAATGACAGTGGCAGACTGCTCTGTCAGGGACTGTGGTCTCCAGAAACTCATGCAAGGACTCCTTCCCTACTCCCATCATTTCTTCTATGTCCAAGGACATCTCTAATCCTACATCCTAAACTTTCCACCTCTCAGTAAACCTCCAGGTTGTATATTTTATTTTCAAATACATTAACCACTATTTTATTATTTAATGATTTTATACCCTAAACCCCTATCTGATAACATGGAACGCATCCTTGTATTTTGTTACGCATGAACTTGCTAACAACACTATTTCAATGAAATGTCTTTGAATAGAGTTACTAATATTTGACTGATGAAATGTGTATTTGAGGTAACTTGCTCTACAAAGGTCTCCGTGTCAGGGGAGATGTGTGTATGTATACATACCTATGTAGATATACACATACACATATACATACACACACACTCCTGTAATTAAATCTGTACCTGGCTCTTAAAAGGAAAGAAAATGTTTATCATAGTTACTATGTATTTAGCCTTATATAGCAAAGCAACTTTTACCAATTCCATTATTAACATAACACAATTTGGGCATAATGTCATAGACTTAAATAAAATCCTAAGAATATATTTTTAAAGATCCATCTTCCTAAGGCTTAAGCTTACAGATTTAACAAAATCTAAAGCCAAGTCATAACCCAAATTCACCTAATTCATGCATTTTTTCATAGAGAAAATATGACCTACACATGTGGTGAAGTGGATAAGAACACAAGAAACAACCCCATCAAGAAGCCCACAGTCTCCTGAATGAAATATACAAAAAGAGTGACACCGGGCACCTGGGGGCCTCAGTCAGTTAAGCGTGTGCCCTCAGCTCAGGTCATGATCCTAGAGTCCTGGGATTGGGCCCCACATCAGGCTCCCTGCTCAGTGGGGAGCCGGCTCTACCCTGCTTTTGTTCTCTCTCAAATAAATAAAAAAATCTTAAAAAAAAAAAAAGAGAAGATCAACACAATGTAATAAACGCTAAAATAACCAACACTCGTGGTGGTAGTTCTAAGGGGAGAATGAGTAACTACAAGAATAGACAGGGATGCGGGAAAGTGTCCCATCAGCATGGAGCTCACAAGGGAGTCTGCTTCTTGCTCTGCCTGCTGCTCATTCTCTCTCTCTAATAAGTAAATAAAATCTTAAAAAAAATTTTTAAATAAAACAAAACACACACACACACAGTATTTGTGACCCAACCTGAAGAAAGGAAGCAATAATTGGTTTTCCTCTCTCATGCTAATCTACTGGGAGATAGCATGTACTTTAAAAGTTGATATGTTGGGGGTTAGAAGTTTGTGGCCAAGGTTACATGGAAGTAAAAATTGAATCTCGTGAACTTCAAGCTCTGGCCATTTGTACAGCTCAGTCAGGACATCAGAAACTGGATTTACAAATTTTCCATCAAAGGTAGTACACTGTACTGTAACCCAAAGGCCACAAGATGGCGCCAGGCACCCCAATGTAGGCACCTGTTGCAACCTTGAACCCTGTCAGGCTAAACCAAATGAGGTTCTTTGTTACTGTTGTTTGGGGTTTTTTATAACTCTAATTTAAAAATAAAACTTGAGCATTGGGTGTTATATACAACTGATAAATCACTGAACACTACATCTGGAACTAATGATGTTGGAACTAAATATGTTGGCTAACTGAATTTAAATTAAGAAAAAACTTAAAAAGTCTGACCAGTTCAGGGGTGCCTGGGTGGCTCAGTGGGTCCTTCGGCTCAGGTCATGATCCCAGGGTCCTGAGATCAGGCTGTCTGCTCAGCGGGGAGCCTGCTTCTTCCTCTCTCTCTCTGTCTCTCTCTCTCTCTCTCTGCCTACTTGTGATCTCTGTCAAATAAATAAATAAAATATTTTTTTAATTTTTAAAATTAAACATAAGTACAGCTCAAGTAGGCATCTTAATGTGTGCTAAGTGTACTCCCTCCATCAGTTACCATGACCCAATAAGTACATTTTACACTGTGACCTAGTACATCTATAAAAGTATGCACCATGAACACGCAGAACAAGTTTCACATGAGACCTACCATTAGTGGGCATGATGCATTCTGATCTTTTAGTTTTGCATGTTGGTCACTAAATGTCATGACCTAGAGCTTACTAAATAAATAAATAAATAAATAAATGCACCGTTTTCTTATGTATGACAGAGATACAGATACATATAAAATCAGGATGGGGCACCTGGGTGGCTCAGTGGGTTAAAGCCTCTGCCTTTGGCTCAGGTCATGATCCCAGGATCCTGGGATCGAGCCCCGCATCGGGCTCTCTGCTTGGCGGAGAGCCTGCTTCCCCCTCTCTCTCTGCCTATTTGTGATCTCTGTCTGTGAAATAAATTTTTTTAAAAATCAGGATAAAATAATTGCCTCGTATAGCAATACCTTGCCACATGTAACTTCCATTTTACTCCCGTTAGGGTTTTATTCATTTGTTTTAGTCTTACTATTCCCTCTATTAAAGGTGCACAATTTCTGTGACACAAACCAAAATATCTTACCCTTTTTTTGGTTACTCTAAACCCTTCTCTGAGGTATTAATTTCTCAATACCTCTGGATTACTGAATGGTTTTCAGAAGAGCCTGTCTTATTCGAAAGGCTCTATTTTTTTTTAGCATATACATCTTAAATAGAACTTGATTGTTAAAATGATATGCAATATATTCATCAAAATATATAAAAATATATAAAAAGGAGCACCTAGGTGGCTCATTTGTTAAGCATCTGCCTTTGGCTCAGGTCATGATCCCAGGGTCCTGGCATCAAGTCCCACATCGGCTCCCTGCTTGGCGGGAAGCCTGCTTCTCCCTCTCCCACTCCTCATGCTTGTGTTCCCTCTCTCGCTGTGTCTCTAATAAATAAATAATCTTTTTTTAAAAAATAGTCCACTGGGGCGCCTGGGTGGCTCAGTGGGTTAAGCCTCTGCCTTCAGTTCAGGTCATGATCTCAGAGTCCTGGGATCGAGCTCCGCATTGGGCTCTCTGCTCGGCGGGGAGCCTGCTTCCCCCTCTTTCTGCCTGCCTCTCTGCCTACTTGTGACCTCTCTCTCTCTCTCTTACTCTGTCAAATAAATAAATAAAATCTTAAAAAAAAAAAAAAAGTCCACTAACCGAAAAGCTGAATCAAGTGAAAAAATAGAGCCTAAATCAGGGGACTGTGAAATAAGGAAAGTGTCCCTCCTTTTAGGAGTAGGAGACAGAACTCAAAGACATGAATCCCCCAGCGCACTCCCAGAAAAAGCCACTTGCAGACCTGTAGGCAAGAGCTCACAAGCATACACATTCTGGCCAACACCTGTGTTGTGGTGAACCACATCACATCACACTGTCTTCTGAAACCCACACGATGGATATAGTGTGGCTATATCAAACCTCAAATATATGGATATATCAAACCGCAGATTGATCTTCTTGGATCAAAACAATTCTATGACAACAGTTTTGTCTAGAAGCAATATGATGAGTCAAGGACCCTTAAATCCATTTTTGAACTTCCTAAATCCTTATTTTCAGTTCCTCACCTCTCATGGTTGAAGACCTGACTGTATCCTGAGATATATTTTATATATTTAATACATATACATAAATATATATACATATATAATCAGTCCTTAACCCTTTATCATAACAGCTGTATGAAATGTGTAAAAGGGCAGCACTTTAGACCAGTCTGGACTTTCACCACCTATAGACAGTCACAGATGGGTTTTGGGAAGTCACTTGCTTCATCAGCAAAA
Organism: Mustela nigripes; assembly: GCF_022355385.1. Classification (NCBI taxonomy): domain Eukaryota; kingdom Metazoa; phylum Chordata; class Mammalia; order Carnivora; family Mustelidae; genus Mustela; species Mustela nigripes. The sequence continues at coordinate 28,578 of NW_026739459.1, forward strand.
TGTGGGTAACAATGATAGTGATTTCAGAAGGTGGATGTAGGGACTGAATGAGAAACTACACTTGAATGTCATTAGCACTGTGCCTAACCCACAGTAAGACTCCAAAGTTAGCCATTTATAAAAACTCTTATTTTCTGATGATTACATCTTGTCACCAATTTTTTTGCAGCACTTTGCCAACATACAACTTGCCGTGGATAGGAAACAACAAATGTTGGAGAGGTTGTGGAGAAAGGGGAACCCTTTTACACTGCTGGTGGGAATGCAAGTTGGTGCAGCCACTTTGGAGAACAGCGTGGAGGTTCCTCAAGATGTTAGAAACAGAGCAATTGCAATACTGGGTATTTACCCCAAAGATATAGATGTAGTGAAAAGAAAGGCCACATGCATCCCAAAGTTCATAGCAGCAATGTCCACAATAGCCCAACTGTGGAAGGAGCCGATATACCCTCCAACAGACGAATGGATAAAGAAGATGTGGTCCATATACACAATGCAATATTACTCAGCCATGAGAGAGGATGAATACCCAGCTTTTACATCAACATGGACAGGACTGGAGGAGATTATGCTGAGTGAAATAAGTCAAGTAGAGAGAGTCAACTATCATATGGTCTCACTTATTTATGGAACATAAGGAATAGCATGGAGAACATTATAAGAAGGAAAGGAAAAGTGAAGGGGGTAAAATCGGAGGGGGAGACGAACCATGAGAGACTGTGGACTCTGGGAAACAAACTGAGGGTTTCAGAGGAGGTGGGATGGGGGGATGGGTGCGCCTGGTGATGGGTATTAAGGAGGGCATGTACTGCACGGAGCACTGGGTGTTATATGTCAACAATGAATCTTGGAACACTACATCAAAAACTAAAGATGTTTTATATGGTGACTAACATAACACAATAAAAATTTTTTAAGAAGTTAAAAAAAAAAAAAACAAGTTGCCATGGGGTTCTGTAAACAAATAAAGAATCCCTAATTGCTCCCAAATGTTTTTGTGTTAAAGCATAAAACCTTGAATTTGAGCTTGAGGCTCTGGCCCAGAAACAGAAATTGGTACCAAACTTGCATTGTTGGTATCAAAATGGAAGAAAATGTAAACTAACCTTCACCGTCCCCCTCTGGCACTTCTTTTTGTCTCCCTCTTCCCATCTGTAAGGAGGTACAATGCTACAAGGCTATTGTTCAGAATTTGTTGTAAATTTGAGTACATGTTCCTAAAAGTTAATATTTTCGACCACATCAGCAGTGACAACAAGCAATTACACTCCCATTAAAAGCAAGACTGTCAACCCCTGAAAGCTGGAAATGTCAGGCAGATCTAACATGAGATCCTACATCTGGTTTTAAGAAACATAACACTACTGGGGCGCCTGGGTGGCTCAGTGGGTTAAGCCGCTGCCTTCAGCTCAGGTCATGATCTCAGGGTCCTGGGGTGCCTGGGTGGCTCAGTGGGTTAAGCTGCTGCCTTCGGCTCAGGTCATGATCTCAGGGTCCTGGGATCGAGTCC